>NC_088702.1:1772500-1820000 GCF_028017835.1 Emys orbicularis
TCATCCTGGAGGAGCCTGCAGCACCACAGGCCAGGAACCAGTTTCCACCCTGCTAATTCTACGACGCGCCGTGCTGAACCCATGGGGCCTCCCCTCGCATGCTCCCTATGGCCACCACCCGAGAGGCAGCCGGCTGAGGCGTGGCAGCTGGTCACACAGGGACCCCTCACCCTCTGCTAAGATGCAGCCGTCTCTGGGGTGGAGGCAGCAGCTGGTTACCAGCCCCTCAGAACGCACCATGCCAGAGTAGCTTAGAATCATAGAATCATAGAATATCAGGGTTGGAAAGGACCTCAGGAGGTCATCTAGTCCAACCCCCTGCTCAAAGCAGGACCAATTCCCAACTAAATCATCCCAGCCAGGGCTTTGTCAAGCCGGGCCTTAAAAACCTCCAAGGAAGGAGACTCCACCACCTCCCTAGGTAACGCATTCCAGTGCTTCACCACCCTCCTAGTGAAATAGTGTTTCCTAATATCCAACCTAGACCTCCCCCACTGCAACTTGAGACCATTGCTCCTTGTTCTGTCATCTGCCACCATTGAGAACAGCCGAGTTCCATTCTCTTTGGAATCCCCCTTCAGGTAGTTGAAGGCTGCTATCAAATCCCCCCTCATTCTTCTCTTCTGAAGACTAAACAATCCCAGTTCCCTTAGCCTCTCCTCATAAGTCATGCGCTCCAGACCCCTAATCATTTTTGTTGCCCTCCGCTGGACTCTTTCCAATTTTTCCACATCCTTCTTGTAGTGTGGGGCCCAAAACTGGACACAGTACTCCAGATGAGGCCTCACCAATGTCGAATAAAGGGGAACGATCACGTCCCTCGATCTGCTGGCAATGCCCCTACTTATACAGCCCAAAATGCCGTTAGCCTTCTTGGCAACAAGAGCACACTGTTGACTCATGTCCAGCTTCTCGTCCACTGTGACCCCTAGGTCCTTTTCTGCAGAACTGCTACCTAGCCATTCGGTCCCTAGTCTGTAGCTGTGCATGGGATTCTTCCGTCCTAAGTGCAGGACTCTGCACTTGTCCTTGTTGAACCTCATCAGGTTTCTTTTGGCCCAATCCTCTAATTTGTCTAGGTCCCTCTGTATCCGATCCCTACCCTCTAGTGTATCTACCACGCCTCCTAGTTTAGTGTCATCTGCAAACTTGCTGAGAGTGCAGTCCACACCATCCTCCAGATCATTAATAAAGATATTAAACAAAACCGGCCCCAGGACCGACCCTTGGGGCACTCCGCTTGAAACTGGCTGCCAACTAGACATGGAGCCATTGATCACTACCCGTTGAGCCCGACGATCTAGCCAGCTTTCTATCCACCTTACAGTCCATTCATCCAGCCCATACTTCTTTAACTTGGCAGCAAGAATACTGTGGGAGACTGTATCAAAAGCTTTGCTAAAGTCAAGGAATAACACATCCACTGCTTTCCCCTCTTCCACAGAGCCAGTTATCTCATCATAGAAGGCAATTAGGTTAGTCAGGCACAACTTCCCCTTGGTGAATCCATGCTGACTGTTCCTGATCACTTTCCTCTCCTCTAAGTGTTTCATAATTGATTCCTTGAGGACCTGCTCCATGATTTTTCCAGGGACTGAGGTGAGGCTGACTGGCCTGTAGTTCCCCAGATCCTCCTTCTTCCCTTTTTTAAAGATGGGCACTACATTAGCCTTTTTCCAGTCATCCGGGACCTCCCCCGATCGCCATGAGTTTTCAAAAATAATGGCTAATGGCTCTGCAATCTCATCCGCCAACTCCTTTAGCACCCTCGGATGCAGCGCATCCGGCCCCATGGACTTGTGCACGTCCAGTTTTTCTAAATAGTCCCAAACCACTTCTTTCTCCACAGAGGGCTGGTCATCTTCTCCCCATATTGTGCTGCCCAGTGCAGCAGTCTGGGAGCTGACCTTGTTTGTGAAGACAGAGGCAAAAAAATCATTGAGTACATTAGCTTTTTCCACGTCCTCGATCACTAGGTTGCCTCCCTCATTCAGTAAGGGGCCCACACTTTCCTTGACTTTCTTCTTGTTGCTAACATACCTGAGGAAACCCTTCTTGTTACTCTTAACATCTCTTGCTAGCTGCAACTCCAAGTGTGATTTGGCCTTCCTGATTTCACTCCTGCATGCCTGAGCAATATTTTTATACTCCTCCCTGGTCATTTGTCCAATCTTCCACTTCTTGTAAGCTTCTTTTTTGCGTTCCAAGATCAGCAAGGATTTCACTGTTTAGCCAAGCTGGTCGCCTGCCATATTTACTATTCTTTCTACACATCGGGATGGTTTGTTCCTGCAACCGCAATAAGGATTCTTTAAAATACAGCCAGCTCTCCTGGACCCCTTTGCCCTTCATGTTATTCTCCCAGGGGATCCTGCCCATCTGTTCCCTGAGGGAGTCAAAGTCTGCTTTTCTGAAGTCCAGGGTCCGTATTCTGCTGCTCTCCTTTCTTCCTTGTGTCAGGATCCTGAACTCGACCATCTCATGGTCACTGCCTCCCAGGTTCCCATCCACTTTTGCTTCCCCTACTAATTCTTCCCTGTTTGTGAGCAGCAGGTCAAGAAAAGCTCTGCCCCTAGTTGGTTCCTCCAGCACTTGCACCAGGAAATTGTCCCCTACACTTTCCACAAACTTCCTGGATTGTCTGTGCACCGCTGTATTGCTCTCCCAGCAGATATCAGGGTGATTAAAGTCTCCCATGAGAACCAGGGCCTGCGATCTAGCAACTTCTGCTAGTTGCCAGAAGAAAGCCTCGTCCACCTCATCCCCCTGGTCTGGTGGTCTATAGCAGACTCCGACCACGACATCACCTTTGTTGCTCACACTTCTCAACTTTATCCAGAGACACTCAGGTTTTTCATACCGGAGCTCTGAGCAGTCATACTCCTCTCTTACATACAACGCAACTCCCCCACCTTTTCTGCCCTGCCTGTCCTTCCTGAACAGTTTATATCCATCCATGATAGTACTCCAGTCATGTGAGTTATCCCACCAAGTCTCTGTTATTCCAATCGCATCATAGTTCCCTGACTGTGCCAGGACTTCCAGTTCTCCCTGCTTGTTTCCCAGGCTTCTTGCATTTGTGTATAGGCACTTAAGATAACTCATTGATCGTCCCTCTTTCTCAGTATGAGACAGGAGTCCTCCCCGCTTGCGCTCCCTTAGGACAGGACAGCCCCGGGAAAGTATCCGGGAGTTTTAGCTTGGCTGTAGTCACCTACCCTGGTATTTAGCTAGGCCACGGGGGCTAACACCCTGGCTCTTGTGGACAGCGGCGGGGGCTATTCAGTGAACACAAGTGGCTCTGAGTTTGAGGTTTCCCCTGGAAGGCATTGCCTCTGAGAGCAGTGTGCCTCCTAGCTCCGGGCTGGGGCCTCAGGGCCAGCACCGACCACCCCTGCTGGCCATTCCTGGCCTGGCCCCCACGGTCCCCAGTACACATCCTGAGCCGACCCTACCCACCCGGCCCGGGAAAGCTGACGAAATCCCAGCTCCAGATGCTCCGGCTGCACGCCAGGAACACGCCTTCTGCCAGCCTGTGCTAGCTCACTGCCGGGGCGCTGGGCTCGAAGCCGGCCAGGGCCCAGCTGCCAGGCCCCGCCGGGGGGTTCCCCTTTGTGTCTCTGGGGTGGGGGGGTGGGGGAAGGTGAGCTGCCCCCACAAACTGGCGCTTCCTGTGTCCCTGGTCCTGTTTGTGCTGTGTGGTGACTAGGGCTGGGAACGGCAAACCTGGCCGCGGAGTGGGAGGGGCCCCGGCCCCACGCTGGCCCCGTGCCAGGCTATGAAATGAGACACCTTGCACCACAGCTAGAACTTGCAGGTAACTTGGTGAGGTGTCTCCCACTCACACCTCTCGGCGTATAAAACCCTGGCGGGGGACCAGCCCGCCCCGTCCCAGAAGAGCCTTTGGAGCAGGTAAGTGGCTTCTTCCTTTCCCAGTCCCTTCCCGACTCTGGCTGGGGGATCACACCTGCTGGGTGTCCCCCCCTCCGGCCCCCCCCATGCTCCCCTCTGGCTTCACCCCAACCCGTTGCTAGGGGAGAGGCACGGGACATGTTTCAGCAGCTCCCTGCGAGGCCAGAGTGCCGTTCCTTGCTGTGCACTTCCAACCTGCCCTGCAATCGAAAACGCCAGCTTCGGAGGGAAAATCTGCGGGAGCGCCGAACTAACCAGGGCTTTTCCCCCTTCTCTCTCCCCCACCAGCAAAGCCCCAGCACCTGATGTGAAGCCAGCTCCTGGGAGTTCACCCAACGCCTTGACTCAGCTCGGATCATAGGAGGAGCCCGTGTCCCCCCCCCCCGCACCGCTCCCAGCAGCATCCCACGGGAAAGCCAAGCAGGAGAGGGAGCTGAGGAACCGGCGCGCCGGAGAGACGCAGCATGGGCCAGTGCCACTGTCACAAGAAGCGCAAGGTCAATGAAAGAGCCATTAGCTCCGTAGCGTGCCCTGTGTCACCCCGCTTCCCACGGGGAGAATTCGTGGGACCCCTCTGGCTGCGCAGGGCGCTTTTCTTGAGGATATATCTGAAGGGACCTGGCGCCTCACCTGCACTTGGGACCAGCAGTGCTCTGGGAACAGTCCTGCCCTGGCTCAGGGAGATGGGACGTCTGGGGTCTTTCCCATCCCTAGCTCCTGTGACTTCAGGATGAAAAAAGGAACTCTCCTGATCCAAAGTCCATTGAAACCAATGGAGAGCCCCCGCCCCAGACTCCAGTGGGCTTTGGATCAGCTGTTCTGAGGGTCTGGCCTCAAGTATCTTCAGCATCTAGATCCCTGTTTCAAGCCGAGACGCTGTTTTCTCGCGAGTCCCACGCAGAGCGGGGCTCCAAGGCTGCCCTGGCCAGTTGAAAGCCCGGCAAATCAGGAGGCATTTCCCAGCTAAGGTCACATTGTTCTGGGTTGGTTTAAAAGTTGTTTCAGCAACTGTTAAACTCACCAAAGGAACGAAGGAAACAACCTTGAAAGTCTCCTGCTTTGCTCTGCGTTCCAATGGGAGGGTCATTCCCAGAGTCCTGGGATCAGTGCTGAGGCCAGGAGTCACGCTGATTTACACCAGCTGAGGATCTGGCCCCTCCCCGGATTTGAGCTCCTGCTAGGAAGGGTCAGGTCCCTGGAGGAGACCCGCTCAAAGCTATTCTGCAGGTCTGTTATTTTGAATAGCTGGTAGTTACTGGCTTAGCGGTGAGTAAAGGGAGAACTCCTGTGCTGGCGCAAACTGCTGCAGCTCTTCCCTTGACATGCAGCTTTGGGGAATTCATGAAAGCAGCAGAAAAAATTCTGGATAAACCTCCCGAGGGATGCAAATCTGGTCATCTTTAACTGCCCCCTCCCCTACCCCAGCCTCCATGGGGGAAGAGAAGCCAGGCATCTACGGTGCCATGCTCTGTCTGGTAGATAGTAGGTGCCCTACTCATGGGTGACGCTAAATCCCATTTCAGATGGGCACCAACATCCCTATGGGACTGACCCATCTGCTACTTGTTCAGCGAGCCAGAAGGACCCGGTCTCAATTCTGGGTGCAACCCTTGGCAGGAGACCAATGGAACCGCGTCTGCTTAGGCGGGAGCTAGGAGAACGTACCAAGGGCTCTTGATCTCCAGGCTTCAGGGCAAAGCTGATCAGCAGCTGGTGGGCAGGAGGGAATTTCCCCTCCTGGCAGAGTCCTGAAGCAGCTAGGCGAAGTCTCGAGCGCTAGCCACTGCTGGAGACGACAGGCGGGACTAGGTGGACAGCGTCTCTCATTTGGGTCTGGCAGGAGGTAGGACCGTTCTCAGCTGGTGTCAATTAGCTCCACTGACTAGGGGGGCCATGGTTCGGGTGAGACATGGAGGAGGGGGTGTCAGAGAAGATGGATCATTGGTGCGGCAGGCTGGGGAGATGCCAATCTAGACGGAGCACGGAGCTGTTCCTCGGCAGCTCCCGGGAAGAGGCCGAGCCAGCCCCAGATTGCTCAGCCAGGCTGATGTGGGATCTGGGCACCCTTTGATCTTCCCTGGGATCTCAGCGAGTGAGGGTGGGACATTCTCCTCGGTCTCGAGCTGCTCCTTACGTCACAGCTGGGCCTCCTTGCCCCCACCCCCGCTAAACGTCTCCCTCTCCTGCCCGTGGGCTCTAGGACAGCCAGGAGCTCACCGACGTGGAGAGGGCGATCGAGATCGTGATCAACAACTTCCAGCGCTACGCGGTGAAGGGGCGGAAGGAGTGCCTGACCCCCAACGAGCTCAGGGAGCTGGTGGTGCAGCAGCTGCCCCACCTGTCGCAGGTAAGGGGAGCCCTCGGCACCGCCCCCTGCCCCCCAGCAGGGCTGGGAGATTGTCAGTCCTGAGACAGGGCCATGGTGGAGAACACCAGGGGCGAAATCCCTCAGGGAGTGGGGATCATGCGTGGTGGAGTGGGGGTGATGCAGCAGGGTGGGGGACATGGCCGCCCGCTAAACTGACCCTGACCCCACTGCCCCCCAAGATCCCAACGCAACATTCCCTCCCCACTGCACCCCCCAACCTGAGCAACAGCCTCATCCCACTGCGTCCTCAATACCGCCCCAGTTCCACCAACACCCCTACCATACTGCGCCCCCGTCTCTTCCAGCAGACCCACCCCAACAACATCCTCCCTCACTGCACCCCCACTTCCCACCCACCGTCCCATCTGGGTGGGTGGCTCCCTGCTCTCCCCCCTGCCCAGGGTCTCCGCTGGTTTCTGATGGCTCGCCCCACTCTCCTTCCCAGCATGTCTGCTCGCTGGATGAGAAGATCGAGTGCCTTGGGGACCCCGACGAGGCCAAACTGGAGTTCGGCGAGTACTGGGCCATCATCGGGGAGGCAGCCAAAGGCTGCCGGGTGAAGAAGTAACAGGCCTGAGGGGAGACACGGACCGTGAGGCCTCAGACCATCTGCATGGAGAGCGAGCGAGCGAGACTGTCGGCCATGATGTGCTGTGTTGAAAATGCAGTGTTAATTCTTCTGGGGCACGTCTCCTCTCTCCTTCCCCCAGCTCTGGAACCTCTTCATTCTGGGCTCTCTCTCCCTTCCTCCAAGTCTAGAACCTTTTCATTCCTGCTCTAGAAACCTCCCCCTTCTGCTCACCTGCTCTAGAACCTTTTCATTCTCCCTTATTCTGGAACCTATACATGCTGGGGAGGAGGGGGGTGTTGTCCCTCCAGCTCTGGAACCTTAAATTCATGGACATCAGTCCCTTCAGCGTAGAAACTTTAAGCCCTAGATTTGAATCTTGACAGTTTTGGAACCTTAAAATGTGTCATTTTCTAGCTCTCTTGCTCTAGAACCTTTACATTCGGGGGGGGGGGTTCCCCCAGCTCCGGAACCTTAAAACACAGGGGTTTTAGCTACTTTACTCTGGAAACTTTAGATTCTCTGGTTCCACCTGCCCAGCCCTGGAACCTTCCCCTCCTCCTCTCCCGGGTTCCAGGATCTCTCCTTGGATCACTGCCCCGAGCACTTGCTGTCACCAGTTTGGGGTTCAGAGCTGGGCCTCAGACCCTCCAGTCCTACAGGTCGCTGTCCATCTCCGGGGCGGGGTGTTTGGGAAGCGGCTGACAACCCTGGGGCAGCTCACTGCGTCGGGTGGAACCTATGGGGAGAGGGGGCTGGAAAGAGAGGGGAGGGAGCCAGGAGTTGGGACTAGGTGTGGGACCAGGGCTCTAGGTGGGTGGGAGGCAGGGACGGGTGGAGGGCAGCTCAGCGTGAGGCTGTTGTGGGTCTGGGATCTTTGGTTGGTCTATGGAGTGTGGGGCTCGGCTCCATGCTGAGGGGGCTACCCCCGCTCTTTAGATTGACAGTGTGGTCCCAGTGCCACATGCAGGATTGGGGGGTGGGGGCCCCCCAGGATGGGAGCCCCCCCCTGCAGCATGACCCACCGCCCTCTGCAGCGTGACGAGCATGCAACACCCCCAAGCGCCCCCACACCCCGACAGCTGGACACTCAGAATTGTAAGCGCCCCAGCACGTGAAGGCTGCGGGGGGAGGGGGGGCACTGCACACCCCGATGTCCCTGCTCTCTATGGAGCCCCGACACGCTTGACACCAACTCTGACCCCAGACCCCACCGAGGCGCATCCTGGGGGGGGGGGGGGTTGAACTTTCCACTGGACGGAAGCAGAGGCCAGTGGTTATAACAGGGGGTGGCTGGGAACCAGGACTCCTGGGTTCTAGTCCTGCTCTGGCAGTGCAGGCTAGTGGTTAGAGCAGGGGACCTGCGGTTAGCCAGGACTTCTGGGTGCTCTTCCTGATTCTGCCATTGGCCTTGCCAGTCCCTTCCCTCCTTCGCGCCTCGGTTTATAACCCATCCCTAAAATGGGTCCCTCCCGGGGGAGGCAACTGTCAGGCTCCAGACACGGGGCACAGTATTATTGGTATTAAGAGTTCCACCCTGAGCTGGGACTGGGGAGAAAACACCTCCCCCTCCTGCCGCCCCCGCCGGTCCGGAGGGGGCTCTGCGCTGGGTCGGCAGCCGCTTGTGTCGCTTGCTAAAAGGTTTTTGTATAAATCAATAAAAGAAACAACTGGAAAAAAAATGGCCAAGGCCCCGGTCTCCGGTCTGTGTTGGCGTGTGAACCTGCGAGTGGGATGCACAGAGCCCAGCCCGCCGCAGGAACCCCGGCGCGGGGGGAAGAGCCCGGGAGGGACCCTGCGGGGTAACCCCGGCCTCAGCCAGGGAACAAAACCCAAGCTGCGGGTCGGCTCGCTGGCTCCATGGCGGGCCAAACTGGGAGGGGATCCCGCGGCCTGAGCTGGGGGGGGGGGGGGGTCTGGGCCTGAGCTGGGGGTGGGGTGGGGTCTGGGGCTCGAGCTGGGATGAGGGGGTCTGGGCCTGAGCTGGGGGGGCTGAGCTAGGATGGGGGGGAGGGGCTGGGCATGAGCTGGGACGGGGGGGTGGGGTCTGGGACTCGAGCTGGGTTTGGGGGGTCTGGGCCTGAGCTGGGACAGGGGCGGGGTCTGGGGCTCGAGCTGGGATGGGGGGGTCTGGGCCTGAGTTGGCGGGGGGGGGGTCTGGGGCTCGAGCTGGGGGGGGGAGCCTGGGGCCTGAGCTAGGACGGGGTGGGGTCTGGGGCTCGAGCTGGGATGGGGGGGGGGTCTGGGCCTGAGCTGGCAGGGGTGGGGGGGGCTGGGGCTTGAGCTGGGATGGGGGGGGTCTGGGGCCTGGCTCCCATCTTCCGAACCAAGTCCAGGGCCCCGAGTTCCAAGCTGGGGGCGAGCGAGGTTCGGGCCCCGGGGGGTCCGCATTCTGAGGTAGGGCCGGGAGCCGAGTTTCTGGTGAAGCCCAGTCCCGGGTTGCGGCCGTTGGAGGGGGGAGCCACATAACGCCTGGCGCTTTGTATGGAGCCCGGCGGAGGGGCCCGTTCCTGCCATGTCTCAGGTTCATTCACGCCCCGGGTGGACTTCAGGGGCCGCGACCCTCCCCACACGGGGCCCAGACCCAACAAGGTGCCTGGTGCCTGCCACCTGAGACCTCTGAGCTCTGCCCAGCTCCCCTGAGGCAACCGGGGGGCGGTGGGGGGGAGCACTGAACAGAATAAACAGCCTGCGCCGAGCCCACGTTGGGTCAACTGGGTCCTGGCTGGGAAGGGTGAGAGGCTGAGCTCCTTGGCCAACCACAGCTCCCACCCCCTCACTGGTGTTTGCGGGAGCAGGAGGAATCCAGGATGGGCAGTGCCACTCCGACTGCGTCTGGGCGGGGAACATCGCCGTCCCCTTGGCTGTCTGCTTTGAGATCTCACCGAGACACCCTCCTTCGCCCTCTGAACCAAACCTTGGGCTGCGCTCACCCTTCCCTGGCGGTCCCATGTAAACCCTTTGATCGCACGGTTGACTGATGGGTGTTTTCGCAGATCAGACTTCGGGGGCTGGACACCCGAGGGGGGAGTCGAGTGTGCAGGATGAGTCACTATATTCACACTATTTGCCAAGGCCAATACACCAGAAAGCCGTCCCAGTGGAGAGGCAACTCCCTTGGGCCCTGCCTGGAGCACATGGGAGGGCCCAAGGGGGTTGGGGAAAGGTTGGCAGGTCACACCTGTCTCGGGTGCTCCTGCAGCCTGTGAATGGGTGTAGTGACCCAGTTCACCTGGAACAGGCTGTGTGTGACTGTTCTCTCACCGGAGGGCCCATTTCACAATGCGAATGAATATTTATTGTTGCTACCATGACAATAAATCAATGGAAATTAAAACGGAAGGGTGTGGGGGATCTTTAATTACATAGACAGGCGACGTGTCTCATAGACTCGATGGTCACAAGGGACCATCATGAACATCTGGTTTGACTTCCTGCACGTTGCAGGCCACAGAATCTCACCCAGCCACTCCTGTAATAGACCCAGAACCTCTGGCTCAGTTACTGAAGTCCTCAACTCATGATTTAAAGGCTTCATGCTACAGAGAAGCCACCATTTACACTAGTGCCAAGTGGTTAGAGAAGGAGGAGGGGGAAGTGGGGGCCCGGACGCCTGGGTTCTATTCCCAACTCTGGGAGGGGAGGGTGGTGTAATGGATAGAGCAGGGGACCAGCAGCCAGGGCTCCCGGATTCTATTCCTGGGTCAGCCACTTCTCCAGGAACGGTGCCAGCGATAGTCACCTGCCTCGGGAGCGGTCAGTGAGGAACATTTGGAAAGTCTTTGGAGACCCTGGGATGAAAGATGAGGGCCGGCCCCCGTCACGGGGCAAGCAATAAATGCCAGTGAGTCAGCTGTGGGTCTCCACTCCCGCCGTATTTGGACACTTCGGTGTGTTGAGCGTTAATGGGAATGGCTGTGTGCCTTGTGCTGGTGTGCGGCTCTTGTTGTGCCTTTCCACGGCCCCGGCTCCCAACATGAGGAGAACGTTTGTCATTCTGCACTCACCGTCCTCTTGAGAAACGCAGAATTGGTGTTTGTACAGCACCTCGCACAACGGGGTGCTGGTCTCTGACCAGGGCTGCTACGGTCAGACAAATAATAACAACAAATCCACTTCCCTAGGAGCACCTGCCCTTCGCTTCACCTACAGCCTCGCCAAGAGCTCTCAGGAAATTGCCCTTAACCTGTTGTGGTCACTGAGGCCACTGATGGCAAGGGCCCTCTTAATTCTTCTTACTCTTTGTACTGCAGTAGCTTTCCCAAGAGGCGACAACTGGGGATCGGGGCCCCGTGGTGGTAGGCACTATCTGAGCACCAGTGGAACCTCTGCCCCTAAGAGCTGGGTACCGAGCATCTGCAGCTCCCCTCGACTTCAGCTGGAGTGGTGGGGGTGTCACGGAGTGTGGGGGAGTCCGGGCCCGCACCCCCCACTTCCCGCGATTCACCGTGACTCTCAGCCAGCCAGTAACACAGCAGGTTTGTTAGACGACAGGAACACAGTCCCAAGCAGGGCTTGTAGGTACAACCAGGACCCCTCAGCCAGGTCCCTCTGGGGGGCAAGGATCCTAGAACCCAGACTTGGGGTCCCTGCCTCTTCCCAGCCAGCCCAAAACTGAAACCAAAAACCCCTCCAGACGGCTCTCTCCCCCTCCTTCGCTCCTCCTCTCCCTTTGTCCAGTTTCCTGGGCAAAGGTGTCGACTCGCCCCACCCCCTTCCCGGCTCAGGTTACAGGCTCAGGTACTGTCCCTCACCTAAAGTCACCCCCTGCTCTCCCATCCCCCATGCAGACAGTCCCAGGTCAATCCACCCCGCTCCCTACTGCGTCACAGGGGGGGCCTAGCAGGCCTGAAAAACCTGTCCCTTAGGGGTCAGCTCATAGTTGAGGTTGGGGTCCCAGGCCCAGATGCATCAGAGCTGGCTTTGACCCTCCCAGCTGATGCGAGTGGATTGGGTCAGCAGGGAGAAAAGTTCTCTCAATGGACAACCAACTGGCTGGGAAGGCTATTGCACATGCAGCTACTCTGAGCACACCCACCCCGGGCTGGCTTTTACAATAAAGGGCTGGCTGCAGTTATGATGACACTGCCAAGGACAGAGGGGTAATGACACCTCATGAGTCAGGGCGTGAACTGCTTGCCTGGAGGGATCAGGACAGGACTTCCGCCCTTCTGTGGAATATTGCATGAATGGGACGGCACAGTCAGAGGACGATGAGCTTTTGTTCCTTTAAAACTTATGTCACACACAAAAAAATCTGGCAAGATGTTGCGCTAACCAAATCTGTTTTTTCCCCAGGCTAATAGCCTGCTATTTTTACCCAAGTGGCCCAGTTTGTACCCACAAATTCACCCATCTAACCTCTGCGTCTCGTCTCTGGCGTTTCTAAAGCAGACGTGCAAAGGGACACAACTTGCTAAATGCAGTTAATTACAGAGGCAAGCCCGTGAGTGTGGATGCAGCCAAGCGGCACTCAAATGCACCCAGAGTCTTTGATTTGTAAACTGCCTAATGGCCAGCCCTGAAAAGGCCCATAATCATGGCTTGTCTGGCTTAGCCGGTTCGGGGGGAGCAGGGCTTCAACTGGGGCCGGTTCGAATCCAGAGGTTGCGAATTGAGTTGCTCCAGTTTCACGTGGGTGAATTGACGCGCGACGCCCCTGAGTTGGATGGCGTTGCCTCAAGTTTACACTGGTGTAACTGGGCTGAGAATCTGGCCCTAGCTCTGCTGAAGTCAGTGGTGTTAACCTGATTCACCCCTCTGTTACTGGGATCGGAATCTGACCCTCCTTCCTAACTATGGGATTTCCTCGCTTTCCTCTGGAGCGCCAAGCACCGGTCATGGCCAGGGCCCAGAGTAGCGGGGCAACGGGCAGTCCTAGGGAACTGGCTCTTGCTACCTGCATTGAGGTGAACAGAAATTTGCCGTTGACTTAACAGCCTTGTCTTCTCTTCCGCAGTCACTGATGCCCTGTGGGGCTGTTTGCTCCAGTGGGCTATGTCTGCCTTGCCACCAGATCAGTGCAACTCCCACCCAGACACAGCTGCATGGGTTGCATCCGTCCATCTCCCGCTGATGGGAGAAATGCGTCTGGCCACTTGGTTCCCACCAGGAAAGTGACACTGGTGCAATCTCCGTGTTCCGGGCCTCACGTGAACGATACTGTGCATCACCCGTGGGAAGGAGCTTGCTTTGCTCAGGCGGTCAGGCCTGTGTTTTGCAATCCCCGAAGCTGTTTCCGAGGCGAGCCCCGAAGCCAGGCGGAAACACCCCAGGAATGTCAGCCTCTGCCAAGTGGGGCTGTGTCTCTTTAAAAGCCAAGACAAGGCCTCGCGATATGAACGCAGAATAGAGCAGGCGTGGGAGGCACATTCTTCAGCCTGCCTGCTCTGCAAATCCGGGAGCGGGCGGAAGGGGAGAGCCAGACCCGCGGTGAGCTCCGCTCTTGGCAGACGGTTCCTGCACGAGGAAGGGAAGCTGACAACCATGTCAGGTAAGCAGGCCGAGCGAGCCGGGAAAAGGAATGCTCTTGCCCTGTTTCCTGATTAAAGGCCTTGCAGCGAATCGTCCTGTTGACAGCAGCAGGACGGGCCAGCGCAGGGCTCGACGGGCACGTCTGCACGGCCTGGCTCGGCCGCCTCGGGCTAGCGGGACTCGGGCTTGAGCTCCGAGTTGGACCAGCGCTTTGGAGTCTCTGCGGCCGAGGGGAGGGTGGGCTTTGGGGGCCGAGTGCCAGCCTGAGCCACAAGTTCAGAGCCCCACATGCCCAGCTGGTCCTACAGCGCTAGCCCGGGGCCCACAAGCCCGATCCCTCAGCCCGGCCTGGCACGCTGCCGCGGGCTGTGGATGGACAGGAGTGGGCCCTGCTCTAGAGCAGCGGGGAAGAGGAGAGGTTTGAGAAGAGGAACGGGGCAGGAGAAGGAAGGAGTAAAGGGGAGAGACAGAAGGCGAGAAGGGGTGTATGGAAGCTAAGACCCCATGGTGCTGGGTGTGGGATGGAGAGATAGAGAGATGGGTGTGTCTGAGGATAGCTAGACAGGTCATTGGGAAGATGATAGATCAATAGATCTGGCAACAATGAGATGACAGCTGGGTAGGCAGAATCTAAAGCGAGAGCTTCTCCTCATTCACTATTGATCTTAATTATCACGAGCCAGAAATGGGCCTGCCACAGGGGGGCCTGCATGAAAACGCACAATAATCCCGCGGCTGTAATAGCGTGTGAGAACGCGAAAGCGCTTCACCGTCCTTAGCTCACGAGCCCGGCCAGAGCCAGGGGAATTCATTGTCTTCTCACCCGGCCATGGAGGCACTAAGTGACTTGCCCCTGAAAACCAGGAGGGGCTCGGGGGGCTCTGCAGCTCCTGGCTCCCAGCCCCACACTGGGGTGAGAGGCAGCGAGCGAGGGAGGTGAGCACTAGGGGCCAGGGGCAGGGTGCCAGGAGCAATCGAGACCCCCAGGATCACCTGGGTCTCTCTCCCTCGTCACTTCCCTTCCATTGCAGGGGCCTCGGGTGTCGGTGCACCTCATTTCCTCCTGTTCTCCGTCCTCCAGCATCAGCGACTCCTCTTCTGTGCCCTCAGCCTCATGACCCTTTGGTTCTGGGGTCAGTCAGGATGACTGGGGGGGTGGGGTGGGATGCAGGGAGCTCGGGGACCAAATCCAGACCCGTCCCTGACACCGGGGACATTTGGGGGCTGAGGTTTGTGAGCGGATGCGGCTCTGTACCGGGCTGGGTCCTGTGCGCTCGCAGAGCGGACTGTAAAGGAGAGAGAGCGGGCGGAACAGAGGTGCGGTGCCAGAGGGAGACGGGCACGGGAGGGAGAGGGCGAGACGAGGGGTGTTGGGAAACCGGCCGCCTTCCCCTGGGGAACGGCAGGTCCCGGCTTGCTTATCTGATCTGGTTCCCGCCGACGCCGCCTGCAGAATTCACACACAAGCATGAATCTCTCCGCGTCCTGTTGGCGTCCATTTGCCCTCGCTGCTTGCCCCGGCCCCCACCAGCTAACATGGCTGTCCTGCCACCAGCTGGTGCCCCCACCCCACCTCACATGGGCACAGCCGTAGGCGGGCTCAGAAACCCGGCTCGGGTCCCCTGTACTGTGCCAAGGGGCCTAGAGTCGTCAGCTCCCCCATGCCCACACCCATGTGACAGCTGGATTTCTCTGCCCAGCTGCAATGCCCACTGGGTAATAGTGGGTCTAATCCAGACTGGCGTAAGGAGGCAATTGGGCAGCACAGTGATGGAAGCGTTTGAAATGCAATAGTTAGACGGGTGGGTATCAGAAACAGCTGGGTAGAGAATCCTGTGCTTGAGGACAAAACCTTTGCTAAGTCCAGCCCCATCAGTCCGGTGTCTGCTGTGCCCGGCCTACGGAGCTCCAGCCAAGGAAGCAACGAGGCACGCCGGGCCGCCAACGGCAGATCTGCTAGCTGTTGCCTGCTGGGCTGGACCGAAGAACAAGAAGCAGGAGCAGGAGGGAGAGGAGAGTCCATGGGGGGTAGGATGGGGTGGGGAGGCAGAATCCATCCCAGGAAGGGAGGAGGAGCGGGCTGCAGAGATGAGTCTGTTTCCGGGGGGAAGGGGGGCTCTGCCGGATCAGGGCTCCATGCAGCCTTAGATCCCACCCTTGCTCTGGACACCAGCAGGCAGCCGACACCGGTGCTCTTGGTTGGGTGCGGCAGATGGTATGTCATGGCACAGAGCTGGCCACCTTCCGGGTTCGGTGATTCCTGCCCAAGGACAGGGCTGGTTTGAAGCTAAACCGAGCCCCAAATTCTGCTGGAGCAGCTCACTTCAGTCCCCCTCCCTCCATCCCGCGAGGCCGTGCAGATTTGGGAATTACCCCAAAGCCCTGCTTCGGTTGCTTCAGGGGTCCCAGAAGGCTCTGGTCAGGCCTGGTGGTTCAGCAGAGGGCCCACCTGCCCAGCCGGCTTAATCTGGAACAGCGCATCAAACCATTGCCAGGAGGAGCCCGAGGAGTGGCGCTTCTTGCAGCTGAAGGCCCTGTGCGGTGCGGACACGTCCGCCAAGCTTTTATGAATGGGATCCTGGCGTGTAGCTTCAGATCTGGAGAGACGGAGATAGTGTCGGCCCAAACCTCAGCACGTTCCTCCTGAGAGAGACTGCCTGGACCCAAGATGAACAGAAAGCTGCCAAGCGAGCTCAGGACAGCTGGGGGGCATGGCCCGCCTTGGCTGAGGACAACTGGCGACCTCGATGGAGTGACCAGAGCTGGGGAAACAGAGAGCAAGGAGATAGGTACTCGAGAAGGACAAGCAGAAGATAAAAGATCAGGGGCCAGATGGACTGCTGGTGGAAATCGGCATATCTCCCTTGACTTCAGCCAGGGTGCTACAGGTCTTTGACTTCCGCGGAAGGACGCTGATTTACACCAGTGCAGGATCTGGCCCCAGGTGTCTGGTGCAAATAGAGAAGAAGAGATCTGAGCCCAAGCAAGGGACAGCTGCCAACAGAGAAAGGAACAAACAGGAGGCGAATAAGAACATAAGAACGGCCATACTAGGTAAGACCAATGGTCTATCTAGCCCAGTATCCTGTCTGCCAACGCCAGGTGCCCCAGAGGGAATGAGCAGAACAGGGAATCACCAAGTGATCCATCCCCTGCCACCCATTCCCAGCCTCTGACAGATGCAGCAGAATGACCAGCACTAACAGAGAGCGTCTCTGATGCAGGCTCTGGGGTGGAGCACGTGCAAGGACCCCAGAACAGGCTGTGCACTAGTGGTCTACATGGGACGCTCTCACAGGGATGTTTTCTAAAGCAGCAACATCGCCTCTGCTCCTGCAACAACGCTTCTGGGTGGGTCGGCAGCAGGGGCTGACCCCCAGCCTCTCCCTGCGAAGCCCAGGGGAGCTGGGGGATCAAGCCCGTTAGTTGCGGGCAGCAGTGGGTGGCTTTCCTCTGAGGCTGGAGGGAGCCGTAACGCCCTCTGCTGCCATGTGATCCTCCAAGCCCTGCCCCAGAGATACAGCCGACCCTGAGCCCAGGCCTGGGCATCTGTCCCTATGCCTCGTCCTGTTGGGTGTGGGGCTGATGTCACCCATCCTGTCTGTCTCCCGTCAGGGGGTGGCCAGATGCTGGTGCACCATGGCCCCCATAATACAGGCTTTGGCTCCGCTGCTCCAGCCCCGTCTCTTCCGGCCTCACCGGGAGCTCCCCTGGGGGCTCTGAGGGACGTAACGGGCAGAAACAGGCTGGAACTGGCACTTGGGCGCCCGGGAAAAGGCACCGTAGGAACAGAGCAAAGGGAAATGCAAGCGCTTCACCTGGAGACGTGTCCCGGGGCGAGGCCCAGGGCCTAGGGCAAGTTCCCTCCCAGAGCAGAGTGCGTCGCATGGGGCATTTGGAGCGAGACCAGGGCGAAGCGGGGGGGATGTGCCGGCAGGGAAGAGGCAATGGACTAGCCGCCTTCCTGTGCCCAATTCGTCTGAGCCGGGTCCCGCTCTCGCCGAACCCAGCAAACCCCCTGAAGCCAATGGAGTGACAGCAGTGAGGTGAGGGCCGGAGCGGGCCCTGGGACGCTAGGGGTAGATCCTCAGTGGGGGTCAGTCGGCAGATCTCAGCACGAGATGGCCACACGCCCCTTTGACCGGGCAGTGCGCTGCCTAGCGCCTAGCTGGAGCAGGCCAGCCCCTGGCGGGCAGGAAAGAGGAAAGGCGAACAATGGGATGCACTTCCCTTCCCGCACATCCTGTGTGCTGCCAGCCCTGCCTGTTGGCTTGAGTGTGCAGCGCACGCCCCTGGGCTCCGGGAGCTCCAGAGGAGCGGGGCAGAGCGAGCTCTCTGCCGAGGGCGCTTGTCTCCCCCCCCCCCAGGGATCCGATTTGAGGCTGGGGTTTTGCAGGCGAAAGGACTAGCTGAGAGCCGCCTGGCAGCAGCAGGTAAAGAACCGTGCGTGTTAGACTCAAGGCGCTGGTACTGCTGGGGACAGAGGCCACGCTGCCTGGCCAGTGCAACCCCCCCGTGCCCCCCGCCTAGCAGGACAAAGCAGCACAGCCGAGCTGGGGCAGGGTGAGCTTCCCCCGCCTGCATGATCTGCTCCCCCTTGGTGAGCCAGTGTCTAGAGAGGAGCTGGGTCTCCGGTGGCCTTTGGCCCCTCGCCCTGCACACATAGGGGCGGCGACGCTGGCTGCAATGGGACCGTGCCAGGGCTGAGATTCCCCGGGCGGCTCCCTCTTCCCCCGTGCAATCAGGTTGCCTCATCCCCTGCCCTGCCTCGTGCCAGGCCACTGGGCTGGGCTGGGCTGGGGGTTCCAGCTGGGAGGGTTTTGGCATGAGGCATCTCCGGTGGGATACCACCCAGGGCGGTGTGGCAAGACAAGGACCGGCGGGTAATTACAGCCCATTGCATCTTCTCCTCCTCCTCCTTCTCCGCCCTCTCTGTTCGCTGGGAACCAGCCTCATTCCTTTCAGATGAGCGCTGGGCAGCAGATTACGCCAGCCGGGTAATTATTGTTATCGTCTGTAGCTAGGAGGAGGCAGGACCCTGGGGGAACGGAGGCGGGAGTGGCAGGAAAGGGGAGGAGCCAGACAGGTGCAGGGGTTGGGAGCTGTACGTTCACTCCAAACGGGTCAGGGTGTTGTTCCCATCGCAGCCTGAGGAGGCGCTGTAGCACAGGGGAGTTCATAGATCCATTCACAATGGTAAGGCCAGAAGGGAGCATTTGATTATCCCATGTGACCTGCATGACCCCGGCCAGAGAACCCCAGTCACGGATCCCAGCATCAAATGCTAAACCCCAAAGGGACGGTTAATAAAATCCCGCCGGAGCTCCTGCGTAAGCCAGGCCAGAGAATTCCCCGTCCTGCCAACCGGAAACATCCAAAACCCATGAGATTGGCTTAAAAATTCTGAGATTAAAATCCCCCTCCTGCAACATTTGGGTTTTTTTCCCCTTCACTTTCCAGTGTCGGAGCCTTTAGGGCGCCCCCGGGGCACGTTGTCCCACTCTCCCGTACAGCCCCAAGAGCTAAAACCGCTGGAATTGTCACCGATCATAGACTCCTGGCAATGCAGGGTTGGCCGGGCCCCCGTGAGGCCACTACCCTGAGGCAGGACCAAGGAAACCTGGACCAGCCCTGGCAGGGGTCTGTCCAGCCTGTTCTTAAAGACCTCCAGAGACGGGGGTTCCACCACCTCCCTAGGTTACGTGTTCCCGACCCTGCGAGTTAGACGCTTTTCCTAGTCTCTGTCCTTCAGATGCAGCCCATTCGTTCTTGTCCTGCCTTCAGTGGACGCTGTTGATCGCCATCCTGTCTATAACGGCCCGTAACAGCTTTGCAGGCTGCTCTCAGGTTCCCCTCCGTCTGCTTTCCTCAAGGCTAAACGTGCCCAGGTTTTCTAACCTTGCCCCATGGATCAGGTTTTCTCAACCTCGGCTCATTTCCGCTGCTCTCCTCTGGACTCTCTCCAGTTTCTCCCCATCTTTCCTAAGGCTCGGTGCCCCAAACTGGACGCAGTGCCCAACAGGGCAGGACTATGACCTCCCGTGTCCTGCGTACGACACACCTGCTAACACCTCATCTCCTGACTCCAGGAGCTGGGACTTGAAAGAAAACCTCAAATACTGGGTGACTCGCGATAAACTCGCAAGTGTTGGCAGCAGCGATTTCACCCCGGGATGCTGGCTCGTTCCCCAGCGGCTCGCTCGGGGCCCTGTTGTCGGCCCAGCCTTGTTGCCAAGTTCCCAGGCTGGATCCGCCCCCAACTCCGTTTCTCCCTGGGTATTTCTTTGTGCGCGGCACCATGGAAATGATCCTCTGGGCCCGACGCCCGGACGTGCCCCGTCTTGTCCCTTTCCCCTTCGGCTGAGCCCCGGGCGCAGTGCTGCTCCAGGGTGAACAGATTGACGCTCCACCCGCTCCCAGGGAGACGGGGGGCTGTTGGGCTGGGATCTCTCCCCGAAAGGAGAACCAGACTCACTGGGAAAGGGGACAGGTCCCCTCTGCTCTTGCTGCCCCCTGGTTCGGGGCGTGGCTCGCACGCTAGCCCCAGCCACGGGGCTGGACAGAGATGAGGCAAGGGGACGGTACGGGGGTGAAAGTAACCCCTCTTGTCGCTCCCGTTTGAGCCATCCAGGGCTGCATCTGCTGGGTGGCGCAGAGGGAGACAAAGGCAGTGACTCCCATGCCGAGCCGCAGTCCCAATACGGGCAATGCCGGGTTTCACTGGGAGCAGCAGCGGGGGTGGGGGTGGGGCTGCACTTTCTCCTGCTGCTTGGACCCGGCTTCTCTGCTTCCCTCTCCCTGCCCCATTCTCCCCTTCAAACCTCCATGTGACTCGGCGCCTCCCACCCCCTGCTCCCTCCGAGTACCTCCCATGTCCCCCGATCTCTCCCCACCAGCGCCTGCAGCAGCCTCCCCACTAACGTCTGTACAGTCCATCCCTGCACCCCCTTCCGAAATCCCTGAGTCCGTATTCCACCTGTAATGACCGGGTCACACACTGGGCTTGTCCTGCTTTAAGGGGACGACTCCTACTGCCAGGCGTGCTTGGCACAGCTCCTCTGCTGCACAGCTTCTGGGCACACATCCTGTCTACGGCCCGTACTATAACGAGCCCTGCAGCAGCGAGAGCCTACGGGCCGTATACAGGGGGATATTGACCAGGGATGGGCCAGGGTGAACCGAGATCAGAGTTGGCCCAGATCAGGTGAACGCTCACAGGGGCCCCCCTGGAAATGAGAGCCCTGCATTCACTGCTGCATAGAAGTGGGGTCACTGCCTGGCCTTTCCCAGCAGGTGCCCGGTGCCCACCAGGCAGCGCAGACTGGCGCTAATGCCTGGCTGCACCAGTGCTGGGCCAACGAGCCCCCCGCTGCCCGGCTCAGGCATCGGCTTCGTTACCGTTGCAGGGCCTTCGGGGACAGAGATGTCGGGCAACTCGTCGGAGCTGGAATGGGCCCTCCACGTGCTGGTGAAGAACTATGACAAATACGCCAGCGGGTGCTGCAAGAAACCCCGGCGCATCAGCAAGAAGGATTTCCGCAAGATGCTGAGCCGGGAGCTCAACCACATGCTGACGGTGAGACCGGGGGGACGCTAGTGGGGGAGTGTGAGCCCACGGGCAGCAGGAGGCCCTGTCACGGGGAACCCTAGTGTGTGAGTGTGAGCCCACGGGCAGCGCCCAGCCATGCCACGGGGAACCCTAGTGTGTGAGTGTGAGCCCACGGGCAGCACCCAGCCATGCCACGGGGAACCCTAGTGTGTGAGTGTGAGCCCACGGGCAGCACCCAGCCATGCCACGGGGAACCCTAGTGTGTGAGTGTGAGCCCACGGGCAGCACCCAGCCATGCCATGGGGAACCCTAGTGTGTGAGTGTGAGCCCAACACTACCTCACGCTGTCCCCAACCAGCCTCCTTGCTGGCAGCCTGAGGAGGGACCTCGGTGACCCAGCTCCAGTGCTGAGCTCCCTGCCCCATGGGGGGGGGGGTGCCCTGGGCAGCAGCTGACCGAGACGCCAGGCCAGCGAGTGCCACCCCCAGGGCTCCCCAGCCCCTCCTGGCGTTTGAACGGGTTCGCGCTCTCTTCCCAGGACACCGGGAACAAGCGTGCAGCCGACAAGCTCATCTGTGACCTGGACGAGAACAAGGACGGGCACATCAGCTTCGAGGAGTACTGGACCCTGATCGGCGGCATCGCCAGCCCCATCGCCTGCCTCATCCGCCAGCAGGAGCATGGCACCAAGTTCACCAAGTAGTGCGGCCCGAGGGCACCAGCAGCCCCCCAGATCCCGCCCCAGGCCCCCGGCTCAGAGCTCCCCCTTTGCTGCTTCTCCCTGGGCCATGTGTGATCCCCTGCCCCCCACAGCGCCCCTGAGGCCAGCGTCTCCCAGGGAGAGTGGATCTCCTTCCAGCTGGGGCTCAGCCCCCTGCTCCACCAGTCACCCCCCCCTTAGCCAGCGCTCGTTCACCCCTCCCGCCCACTGCTGGGCCGGCCCACAGGGCAGCAGAGATACCATCCTCCTGGCCTTGTTAGCAAGCTGCCTGCCGTGTCACGTGGCAGATCCGTGGCCTCCTAGACCCTCATCCCTGAGCCGGGGCCCATGTTGCTGGCAGTCACAGAGCCATAGGTGATGGAGGAGAATCGCCTGTGGCTCTCTGCAGTACAGGGCTTATGTGACACATGCTGCAGTGGGTCTGACGTGCCAAGAAAGCAGATCCGCATTGTCCCAGCAAGAAGGGGGGCAGCAGGGACACACGCAGGCACACGCAGACACATAGACACGCACACGCCAGTCAGTTACAGCCCGGTCGCTGCTTTTCCCGGGCTCCCCCTGTAGCTTGCTGATGCCGTATTGACCTTTGCAGCCCTGCCACCAAACACCCCTGGGGTGGCTCTGGGGCTGGGCTAACCCCTCGGGGGGAAGGCCCCGGCGCCTGTGCAGGGTTCACAGTGCTGGTGTCCCGGGGTCCTGCAGGGCTGGGACGAGGCCCTTTTCTCCTCTCCCTCTTAGGAAGCTGTGCTGGTTTTAACCCTTCCCGGTCTGCAGCTGAGCGCTGAGCCTTGCTGGAGAGCTCTGTGTGGCAGGGAGGGGTAAAATACACGCCCCGCCCCCCGCCAAGGCCCCGAGTGGGACAAGCCAAGTTCCCAGCCGTGCCTGTCTCCTGCCGCGTCATTTCCTCACTCTGTGTGTAGACGGGACTGGCTGGGGTTTTAGGCCCAGGCCGGGGCGAGGGAGGGATGCAGCCCCTTGGTGACTCTCCTTCTTAGACCCATTGTGCCAAACTCTGCCCTGCAGCCCCCCCGGGCCGCCCCCCAGGTGGGGGTTCCAGGGCATTGACCCCCATCTATGACTTGAATGTTCCCGTTCTCAGGCCTGTCTGGCTCGGGATTCTGACCCCCATGATGGTTAGAAATCAACCCGTCCGAGCTGATAAGAAACCTCTCCTTCCCTTTTGCTGAGCATTGTGACAGTTCTGTGGGGCCCATGGGGCCGTGGGGCTCGCCTGACCTTCCCCAACGCCCCCGGGGGCTGGTGCACGAGCTGGACTGTGAAATTCTTAACAATAAAGTTTGGAGTGGGATCAGTGTCTGGGTCCTTCCCCTGGGCGGGCGGGCGACGAGCTCACAGCGCCGTACCAGGGCGTTAGCTGAGCCCGCGAGGTCGGAGAATGTCGCCGTGTCCCTGACCAAACTGTACCGGAGACCCCTCCGCTGGTAGCAGGGCGAGACCCCCCGTCCCCACGGCCTGGCTGCTCACCCCACGGGGCCACTGGGACCAGGCAGCTGCCTAGGCCAGGCCAGAGAACGGCCCAGCACAGAGCTGCTAAAAACCAGCCCATCTTGATTTAAACATGGCCAGCGATGGAGAATCGACCACAAACCTCGGCAAATTGTAATGCCGTCCCTCTTAAAAACGTACGTCTTGTTTCCAGTCTGGAGTCGGCTGTCTTCCACTGCCAGCCACTGGATCGGGTTAGACCTTCCTCTGCTGGACCGAAGAGCCCTCCGTTAAAGATTTGTTCCCTAGGTGGGTCCTTGTGAGCAAGTCACCCCCGGCCCTTCTCGGTGGGCAGCGAAATACACTGAGCTCCTGGAGACTCTCGCTAGAAAGCCGGTTTTCTGATCCTTTCATCGTTCCCCTGGCTCTTCTTTGAACCTTCTCCAATGCATACACTGGCCCTTTGACACACGGGTAAGCAGTTCTCACCCCCTGCAGCAGGAGGCAGCGGGGCACATGCTGCCTGGAACAGAATCCAGGAGTCCTGGCTCCCAGACCCGTCTCACCCCCCTCTCTAACGGCAATAAAAGCTCCGAACCCTTCATGGGGGGCCTGACGAGCGATGGGCCGTTTCCCTTCTGGACGGGTGGAAACACAGAGTCTGAGGGGGCTGGATCCCCAGGGTGCAGCACGCCCCCTGGCTCCCGCCCGCAGAGGGGGCTGGGATGTAGGGTGGCCAGATGTCCTGACTTTATAGGGACAGTTCCGATATTTGGGGCTTTGTCTTATATAGGATCCTATTACCCCCCTCCCCCATCCCGATTTTTCTCCCTTGCTATTTGGTCACCCTACTGGGATGGGAGGGACCTGGCGCCTGGGGGAGGGATCTAAACAGGAGTGGCTGATTCTGGGGGGCTTGTGCTCTGTCCCCCCAGGGAAGGATGTGGGGGCTCCAGCACAGAGGGGGACCCCAAGAGATGGGGGGGGTCACAACCAGGCCAGGGACAGCCAGGGCCTAAATATCTCCTGCCATGAGAGACGGGCCTGGCCCTTGGGGCTGAGTTGGGAGCTGGGGGAGGCTGGGCGCAGGCAGGCCCTGTGATCCCCTCTGCCCCCCGCCTGCAGCGCCCCGTGTGTCACTCCTGGCCTGGCCCCGGTATGTAGCTCTACCCCTCCAGGGAGCGCTCTGCCGGCGGGGCCCCGGCTCCTCTTCGTCAGCAGGACTCAGCCCTCGGGGGCCTCACGAAGTCACAACCCCAGCTCTAAAAGCCAGGGCCCCACTGCATGAGCTAATGGAGAATCTCCATCTGCTGTTTGCAACATAGGGGCTATGACATAGGGATGGACAGTTCTGATTCCATCCAGCAGAAGGCAGCAGTGGGTCTCTCTCTCTCTCTCTCTCCAGGGCCGCCCAGAGCGGGGGGCAAGTGGGGCAATTTGCCCCAGGCCCCGGGCCCTGCAGGGGCTCCCACGAGAATATACTATTCTATAGTATTGCAACTTTCTTTTATGGAAGGGCCCCCCGAAATTGCTTTGCCCCAGGGCCCCTGAATCCTCTGGGCAGCCCTGTCTCTCTCTCTCTCTCTCTCTCTCACACACACACGCACATCTGACGCACTATTAAATCGAGCTCTTGCCATGCTCTAGTGCCACCACTAGGTGTCAGCAAACACTAGCACCAGCCGTGAGCTCGGCAGGCCAGTCCCCGTCACGCGTAGGGGCTCAGAGCGGGCGCAGCTGTCCCCCAAGGCCCTGACCCCCCCCCCCGCCCCGAGCACCTGTAATAAACCCCGGGCCCCGTGATGCCAGTTGGAGTCAACAAAGACGCCCGGGCCCGTGGGCTTTGGCTAACGGGGGTGGCCGAGCTGGGGCAGTCTGGACCTGTGGGGGCGGGGGGAAGCGTTGCAAAGCAGGCCTAGGGTCTGCCTCTCTCTGCGAATTCATCTTCACAACCTCCCGCCGGCCCCACAGTATTGTCACCCCCTTTTGTCCAGATGGGGAAACTGAGGCACAGAGGGGGCACATGAGTGGCAGAGCTGGGATTAGGGTTGGGGCCCCGTGGCCTCTCCCGTCCCGGTACGGGGCAGCCCCCAGGATATTCCTGCTGAGCCTGGTGTTGTGGGGGGGGGGCGAGACACCGACAAACAAGCCCCCGCATGGCTGCAGGGGGAGCAGAGGCCCGGAGGCTCGCTGCCCTGGGCCCAGTGGCTGACAGGCAGCAGCCCCTGTGGCTCTGGGGGGGGCGATGTCTGGGGGGGGGCAGTGGGATCATTTCCCAGTGCGTCTGAGGAGCAAGCAACACAGAGGAACCTGCTGCACAGGGAGGAGTCGCTGCCCTGGCCTGGGTCCCTGGGAACGGGCAGCACCAGCTGGGCTGCAGCGGGGCCTTAGAATCATAGAAGATCAGGGTTGGAAGGGACCTCAGGAGGTATCTAGTCCAACCCCCTGCTCAAAGCAGGACCAATTCCCAACTAAATCATCCCAGCCAGGGCTTTGTCAAGCCGGGCCTTAAAAACCTCCAAGGAAGGAGACTCCACCACCTCCCTAGGTAACGCATTCCAGTGCTTCACCACCCTCCTAGTGAAATAGTGTTTCCTAATATCCAACCTAGACCTCCCCCACTGCAACTTGAGACCATTGCTCCTTGTTCTGTCATCAGGTACCACTGAGAACAGCCGAGCTCCATCCTCTTTGGAACCCCCCCCCCTCAGGTAGTTGAAAGCAGCTATCAAATCCCCTCTCACTCTTCTCTTCTGCAGACTAAATAACCCCAGTTCCCTCAGCCTCTCCTCGTAAATCATGTGCCCCAGCCCCCTGATCATTTTAGTTGCCCTCCGCTGGACTCCAATTTGTCCACATCCTTTCTATAGTGGGGGGACCAAAACTGGACACAATACTCCAGATGTGGCCTCACCAGTGCCGAATAGAGGGGAATAATCAGGTCCCTCGATCTGCTGGCAACGCTCCTACTAATACAGCCCAATATGCCGTTAGCCTTCTTGGCAACAAGGCAGGGCACACTGCTGACTCATATCCAGCTTCTTGTCCTTCTCCTCAAGCACTGGGCATTAAACGTCTCTGTCTGCCCTTCATCTGCTGGGCTGGGGTGAGGGATTCTCGGGCCGGGAGGCGGGCAAACGCCTGGCGCTGGGGGGGGGGGGGGCTGGCTGTTCCCGGGTATCCGTCTGTCCCCGTGGTGTACGGCGCGGTGTGGTGGACTCCAGCAAGCTGGGTTCAAATCTCGCTTGGTCCCACATTACCCATTTGCCCCCAGCTGGTGTATCAGGAGCTCACCCCGGGAGCAGAGCGGGGTGTCCCGACAGTCTGTCCCTGAAGAGGTGTCTGGCTCAGGCCTCCGTGGAAAAACAGGCTGATCAGCTTTAATCCCTCGGGATCATAGGGGGCTGCGGGGCAGGATCGTGGGGGGCTGAGGGGCAGGATCGCAGGGGGCTGTGGGGCGGGATGGCTGTGGGCTGTGGGGAAGGATTGAGGGGCAACACGAGGGACGTTTGCAGGCTCCGTTGCTGCTTTAATCCCACCTGGGGTTGACGGTTCCTTTGTTGCAAACCCCACCCAGAGGGCTCACCCCCCCCCCGGCACTGGTACGACCCCCCCAATTTCACCCTGAGTAACGAGAGCCTGGTGGGCACCTCCCCTGTGCCCCCCTCTGTCCGTGCCTGGGAAGGGAGGGGCTGCCCCCCCGGAGAGGGGGCAGATGCCACAGCCACACCCTCCCTCCTCTCGCCCCCCCCCCCCCACAAAGCGGCTCAGAGCCAAGTGAAGGCAGGTGCCCAGGGCAGGGCCAGTGACTCATCTGGCCGCTTCGGGGCGTCTTTGAGAGAAAAAAGACAGGAAAGCCCAGTGCAAATGGGAACTCCCGGCTGGTGGGCAGAGCCCCAGGGTATGTGTGTGTGTGTGTGGGCAGAGATCCTGGTGTGTGTGTGTGGGCAGAGATCCTGGTGTGTGTGGGGGGGGCAGAGATCCTGGTGTGTGTGTGTGTGTGTGTATCAGGGGCCAGAGCCCCAGGGGTGTGGGTGGGACACCCCCCTTTTATTTTCTTACCTTCCCCCTGGGGGAACGGCCCCCCGCCCCCGCTGCCAGTGACGACAGTGCCCCAGCTCCCCCTGGAGGATCCGGCCCCGATCGTGTGAACGGGGTGTGTGAAACCAGAGCCGGGAAAAGCACTGGCCGAGTGACACAGAGACATTCGGTGCGAGCGAGGATCTGCGCCCAGAGGCGACGCGTGAGCCCTGCCACAGACGGTGGGCACTGGTTGGCCGATTCTGCAGCCCCCCCAGGCCCAGCGAGAACACAAAGGGCTTTGCAAAGGGGCGGCCACAGCTATGTAGTTATCAGTTTTACTCTTCACCGCTGCAATGCAGCCACCTCTGGGGAGGGCAGGGACAGCTGTTTGACAGCCCACAGCAACACCGCGTGAGAGTCCAGGCCAGGGCTCAGCGCAGGGGACGGCGTCCAGCTGATGCTGCAGGCAGGGCTGAGGTGGCAGAATGGAGTGAGCAGAGCCGGGAGGGGGCCAGGACACCGGGGTTCCGAACCCAGCTCTCGTGAACAGAGCCAGAGACCTGGAATGAGCAGGAGGGGGCAGGACGCCCGCTGTAAAGCTCATCTGGCCCCTGGCCCCACAGCACGGCGCCCCCTACAGAGCCCCCTGGTCCCACAGCATAGCGCCCCCTACCGAGCCCCCTGGCCCCGCGGCGCGGCGCCCCCCTACTGAGCCTCCTGGCCCCGCGGTGCAGCGCCCCCTACCGAGCCCCCTGGCCCCACGGCGTGGCACCCCCTACTGAGCCCCCTGGCCCCGCGGTGCAGCGCCCCCTACCGAGCCCCCTGGTCCCACAGCATAGCGCCCCCTACTGAGCCCCCTGGCCCCGCAACGCCCCCTACCGAGCCCCCTGGCCCCACGGCGCGGCGCCCCCTACCGAGCCTCCTGGCCCCGCGGCACAGTGCCCCCTACCGAGCCCCCTGGTCCCACAGCATAGCGCCCCCTACCGAGCCCCCTGGCCCCGCGGCATGGCGCCCCCTGCTGAGCCCCCTGGCCCCGCGGCACAGTGCCCCCTACCGAGCCCCCTGGTCCCACAGCATAGCGCCCCCTACCGAGCCCCCTGGCCCCGCGGCATGGCGCCCCCTGCTGAGCCCCCTGGCCCCGCAGCCCCCCCTGCTGAGTCCCTAATTCGGTCCCTCGTGTGTCTGCAGCCCACTGCAGCGCGGATGTGGGGGGGATTCGTGCGCACACAAGGCCGGGGGTCTGTGGCGGCCCCCTGTGCTGGTGCCTGCCCTGCCCGCAGGGGGTGCCGTGGCGGGGGCTGGATTTCCCTTTGCATCCCATTGGCGCACGTGGAGAACCTGACTCGGCCTCTCGCTGCCAGAGGCTCTGGGGCAGCAAAATCCTCCCCGTGCTCCGGGATCTGGCCCGGCGGCCCTGCCCGGATCCAGCCAGTGCCCCCCCGTCCTGCGTGTCTGGCTCCCCAGACACCCAACGCCAAGGGCTTTTCCTGCCTTCGCCCTCCTCCCCCGGGGGAAACCCCCCCCCGAAAGGCGGCTGGGAGGGACAGCGGGGCCTTTGTCTCCCCAGACCCAGCCACCTGCCTGGAGCCCAGAGCTCAGCACTACAATGGTGCCTCCCCCAGGGGCCTGAGTGGGCTGCATGGGGCGGGGTACATGCTAATCGCTCCGCACCCCCTGCTGGCCCAGCCCTGGGCTCCCCCTCCCCCAGCTCTGCTGGTGCCCCTCACTCCCGACCCGCAGCCCCTGCTAGCCCAGCCCTGGGCTCCCCCAGCCCTGCCAGTGCCCCTCACTCCCGACCCGCAGCCCCTGCTGGCCCAGCCCTGGGCTCCCCCTCCCCCAGCTCTGCCAGTGCCCCTCACGCCCGACCTGTGAGTCTAGCTGTGCACCCCATGAGTACGACCCATGCACCTCGGCCCAGCCCTGCAGGGCCCCTCTCCCGGGCAACACGAGGGGACCCGAGGCAGCCCTCATGTGCGTGTGGGGGAGGAATCCGATCCTGGGAGGGGGGGGGAATCTGGCGAGGGAGGATTGGGGGGGCTCCCGGATCTCCTGTCTCAGAGCCCAGCAGCGAGAGCAGCAGCCCCGGGTTCCGGCACCGCCCGCATTGCTGGCCGGGGGCCAGGGAGAGCCCGGCTGCCCTGCTGGGGATTTTCCACTTGGGGGAGTCACAGGCTGCCTGGGCGAGAGCCAGGGCCTGAGCTGCCCCCCCCCAGCAGACGCTGCCCCCCCCCAGCTGCCCCCTCTCCCTCCCCCCCAACCACATACCCCCACAACAGACCCTGCTGTGAGCAGAGCACAGGCCTGGTGGGGAGCTGGGAAGACGCTTCTCCTGCAGACCAGGGGCCCTGCCACCCCCCTCCCCCGGCATCACCGCCCCGGGCAAGCGCCTGGCAGAGCAGCACTCCCCCCCCCGCAGGGCCCTGGCGCAGCTGCACCCGCTACCCGCCAGGCGTGTCCGTGGGCACCCGCTCGCCCCCAGCCCCGATGGCCCACGGGCGCCTCTGGCTCCAGCACCGGGGCAGTCATGAGCGGGGGGTGGGGGACTGGCTGTGCAGGGAGCGAGGGGGCTGGGCTGGGCACGGCCCCTCTCCTGGCACCGGGACCAGGGCGGCTGAGTCACTGCCCTGGAATCTGCCGGGGAAACCACAAGGCTGGGGCGGCGCCGAGCGCTGCTGCTAACTGAGCCGAGCTGGGGTGGGAGGGGGGAATCCAGCACACAGCACCGTGTGTGTGTGTGTGTAATCCAGCACTGGGGGGGGGGGGCAGGAATCCATCACACAGCACTGGGGGGGGGGGGGATTTGAGCACACAGCACTGGGGGGGCGGGAAATCCGGCACTGGCGGGGGGGGAATCCAGCACTGGCGGGGGGGGGGGGGGGGATTGAGCACACAGCACTGGCGGGGGGGGGGGGGGGGATCCAGCACACAAGCCGCCGTCAGGGCTGGGCTCACCTGGCCTGTCTCAGCGCTGGGGGCTGGTGACCTTTCCAGGTCCCATCCAGCTGCACCTTGCCAGGATCCCACACAGGGTCCTTAGTAAGTGATGCATCGAGCAGGGCGGGGCACATTTCCCTACCAAGTCACCCTGTTTTCTGGGGTGCGGGGGCTGGTTCTTTGGGGCACCTGCCCCACGCAACACCCCACCCCTCCATGGCCCTGGCGGAGCAGATGAGGGCTACAGGCAGCTCCGTGTAGACCCTACCGGGGAGGGCTCTGAGTATCTGTTGGGGGGGGGGCAACAAAGGGGGAACTGCTCCCCTACTGGCGGGGGGCAGGGTGATGGGTTCCCCCAACCAGCCCCCGCTGTTGTGAGACACCATTTGTAAAAGTCGCAGGAGACACCTCCCCCTCCCTTATCAGTGGGACCCAGGCATCCGGGCCCGTGCTGTGAGCCATGTGCTCCCCCTGCCTGGAGCAGCGCCGGCGCCCGAGCTGGGTTTATCATCCCACGCTCCAGGGACCATTCGTGACCCATCGCTCAGCCCAAAGCGCCCGAAGCCAAGGGACACGCCAGAGCCCCCGGCCGGCTCAGGACCTGGGACGTGGGAGAGAAAGGGCAGCCGGGGCCGCGTTGCCAGCCGAGCGTGGCTGTGGCGTGTTTCATGCGTGTGCTGGGCGTGTGGCTCTGTGTGTCCACACCCCAGGCTCTTTGTGGGGCGTGTGTTGTGGATCCCCGGGGTGTTGCGTGCAGGGGCTGGGTGATGGGGTGTTGTGTGTGGCTGGGGGGGGGGGCCTTTCATACAGGAGAATGGAGCCTGCTATAGCCCTGCCACACACACTCACACCTGCACACACACTCACGCACGCACACTCACACATGCACGCAAACACACACACACACACACGCACGTGCACACCTGCACACACACTCACGCATGCACACACACACACATGCACACGCACTCACGCACTCATGCACAAACACACACACACGCACGCAGACACACTCACACACGCACACTCGCGCTCTCACCCAGCGACAAAGAACAAACCGATGCTCGGGGGCGGCCTGCTGGACCCATCTGCACCAGGACCAGCCGGTGCCCAGGAACCAGACAAAGCCTGTTCTGTCCCTGCCAGGTGTTGGCTGTGCCCTGTGCGGGAGGCTGGCATGTGGGGCGAGTCTCCCCGAACCTTGCTGCGTTTGCATTAAGGCCTGTAAGCAGTGGAGGTGCCCTCAGCCCCTTGGCCAACAGCTGGCAGCCAGACTAGTGCCCCTTCCCCTGCCGAGGCGGCCAGGCCAGGCCCTGAGCATCCCTTGCTCTCAGGGGTGGGGGGCGTGTGTTCTCTAGGGCACTGGGCAGGGGCACCATGGGGGGCTGACAGCCTCAGTGGCTCTGAGCTGCTGGGAGCCCAGGGAGTGAGAGTCCCCCGCCCCCCGGGGGCACCGCGCCCTGGCACATGGGGCGAGATGCCAGAGGGGCTGGGAGCTGGGCGTTGGCGGAGGGGGAAGGATTTGCAGTGGGGAAGCCCCCGGAGAGACCCACACGCTTTGACCCTGGAGGGGCCTGGGTTTTCAACCCCCTCCAGCACCCCACCACTTCTCTGGCTGCTCTTGGCGCCTCTGCAGTGCCCTCCTTTCGGGGAGCCCCCTTCTGTCTTCTCCAGCCTCCCTCTCCACCCCGGCACACCACCTCCCCGCCGCGGCTGCAAGGACCTCTCCTGCCCGCCGGCTCATGCCCTGGCCTCCTCTCTCTGCTCATCCAGCACCGTCCGTCCCCCTCTGGCCCCAGTTCCTGAGCGCGGAGGGGGACACGGCTCATGGACAGGGCCCGGCCCGGGGAGGTTACCCCGGGGTCGTGTTGATTGGGGCCCCCTGTCTGGTGCCTGCTTTGGGGCTGGACTGGAGCCACCCTGCGCCCCAACAGCCCCGGGGGAGGCTGGGTAGGATGCAGCTAAACCCAGGGCGCTCGCTGCTTCCCACGCCCTAGTGCAAGGTGGTGTCGCTCACCCGCCTGCCGTGGGAACCTCGTTGCACCGGGCAAAGGTTGTGGGTGGGTGGTGGGCAGGGGCAGGCGGGCCCGGGCTGGGCCAGCTAGCGTGGGTTAAAGCGCTTAGGAGAGCGCAATGCACAAGCACTGCAGTTGCACGGCTCATCGCACCATTGTCGCACGGCTCATCGCACCATTGTCGCACGGCTCATCACGCCATGGCTGCACCGCAGTTGATCTGCCCCGGTGATGTGCCTGCTGCAGGTTACCCTCCTTTTCCCCTGCCCCGGACTCCAGCAGCCCTTCCCCCCTGCGATCCCCTCTGTCCGCGCCAGGAGAATTCACGAGTCCTGACCTCCCAGCGTTTCCCTCCCAGGCGCCCTGGCGGGGGCAGAGGCCAGGAGCCCACGGGCTGCGGGCGGCTGAGTGCGGGGCGCGGCCCGGCCTGTACCGCTAAGATAACCTGGCTGGGTTTTCTTAGCCCCCGGTGCCGCTGCTCCCTGCGGAGCGCCGCTGTCCCCTTCCCGTTTGCTCTCACAACAGCCGTGCTCGCAGAGGGGCACGGAGACCCCGAGTGCTGCTGCTTGCAGAAGAGAAGAGCCTGTCGCCTCTAGGCCACGGATTCAAATCCAGCCCAGGGCGGTAACGACCACGGGCCCATGGAGCTCTCTCGACTTTGCTCCTGGGTTGGGGGGCCCGGGCCGGGGATTTGTTGCCCGTTTGGTGGCCTGAATCAAGTGGGTCTGGGCGGGGGAGGGAAGAGTGGGAATCGAGCCCCTACGGGGGACAGGTGGGAACTGACCCTCGTGGTCGCAGTCTCAGCAGAGAGGCTAAGGGTGTCCCCATGGCGGCTAGAGCCGGGGGCTAGAGGGAGCCAGGCCCTGCCCCAGAGCGCTCCCGGTCTCAATCCACCAGCCACGGGGGAGCGTCCTGTCCAGTGCCATAACCCCTGGCTCGCAGGCTCCCCTCTCCCTTAGCCGGCCCCCGGTACGGCAGGGGTGGTTTTGTGGCTAGCGGTCTCGCTCCCAAGGGCCGTCAGTCGCCTCTCCGCAGGGTCGGGAAGTGCAGGGGCTCTAAGCGAGGCTCCTGTGAACGCCGGGCGTGTGGGAGGCAGACGCTGGGGGCCAGTGGCCCACCCTGGCTGCATGCGTGTGGGGGGCAGCTGGTCGCGTGTCCAGGGGCCGATTTAAACCGCAGGATTTGTCCCAGCCACGCAAGCGCATCCCCTGGGCGGGGAGCAGAGATCCCCGGGGCTCTGGGAGGAAGCGTCTCCACCTGGGTTTGAACGAAAAGCCCCCAGCGCCATGTGTGTGCGAGGGAACGTGGCTCTAGCGCTGGGATCTCTGGGTCCCATTGGGCAGGAATCAGTTGTTACCCCCAGGATGAAAGGGAAGGAGGCTGCGTGGGGGCGGCTGGGCCCAGGGGGCGGCTGGGGGCACCACACCCAGACCCAGAGCCTGTCATGCAAAGCATTTGGGAGCGATTGGCACAGCTCGGTAGCACAGGTGCGGGATCAGCGTCAGAGAGAGGTGGGCTGAGGGGGGCCCAGCTGGGCTGCCAGGGGCACCTCCCATTTGCAGGTAAGCTAGAGATGGGCTCCCCACGCTTTGCAACTGGCTCCCTTTAAGGCAGAACCAGGACCCGTGACCCAGCCACCCCTGTGCCTTGGGAAGGTGCAGATCCTGCTGGGAACTCCACAGTTGAGGCCATTTCTGATTTCCTGGTCCCCCTCCCGCTGCACTCAGCACCAGCCTCCATCCCCGTGCCGTGTGAGAGCGGAGCGGGCGCCGCTGGGCACTGGATGGATGGAGGAGAACTTGCTGCACTGGGTCACTCCCTCATGCCCGCCGATGCCATCTGTCCCCATGCCCCCGTGTGCCCTGCAGAGCAGCGTGAGAGTCCAGCCCCCTCACGCAGCTGCAAAGCCAAGGTGTAACCCCCGGGAGCAGCAGCATCCTTCCTCCTCTCTGCCACGCAGATACCCCAGGAAGGGTCTCCTGGCCCCCGCCCTGCCCCCCGCCCCCCGTGTCCAGCGGTGAATTTCACCCAGCACGCCGACAGCATAACTCCCCTGAGCACACCCAGCTTGGATGCAAATCGCAATTTTTGTGGCTTCCCGCCCCATCCCTGAGAAATCAAACCACCCCCGGAGCATGCAAACCAAGCGTGCAATTTCCTGCCCACTCCCTCCCCAGGGCCTCAGAGTCACGGAGAGGTGAAGGCGATGGCGCACCTCCCGCCCCTGTACAAGGGCCTGGAGTCAGGAGCAGCTTGGGCGGAAGCAGGACATAAGTCTTTGCATTAGGGGGGTTTCACCTCTAGTGAGTTTCAGGGCTGATGGCTACTGGAGTCCCACGTCCTTTCTTTAACACTCGCGCAGGTAGCGCATGAGTGACGCCCTGGCGAGCTCTCCCCAGCCCCACGCCGGACCGTCTGTCTGGTGGCCTCTCTCTCTGCAGGCCAGTCACCCACCCTGCGCTCGTGGGATTTCACAGAACAACAAGCTCGGGCTCTGTTTATTCGTCTGGGGGCTTCTGCGCCATTCAGGGTCGTGTTTCCCACCCGCTCTCTGCAGACGACTCGAGCTAGAAAGTTATCCATCGTTTTACAACGAGCCGCCAGCTGCTGCTGTAGTGACGGGACTGCGGGAGCCGGGCCTTTACGGGGAAACCCACCAACTCTTTGTGAGAGGCCTCGACCGCGCGGGTGGCTTTTGTTACCCGGGCCCGTGTCGCTCAGATCCGGCCTGGGATGAAACCGAACTCGTCAGCTCTCTGGAGCAAGGGCTGTCTGCTTTGTCCAGCGCCAAGCCCCCCAAGTCGAGAGTGAGAGACACGAGGAGTCCGGCTGTTTAGCCGATCACAGCGTCTAAGTGCCTTCCTGGTACTAAAGGGCCCATTAGCCAAGCAGAGAAGGCAGCACGGAGCCAGGCAAAAGTCATTTAGGAATAAAGCACCAGGGGGGATTCACGGCTGGGGTGGAGTTTCCATTGCTGGAGGCCGGACCCAGGCAGAGCTAGGAGTTGAGGACCGGGGCGAGCGGGTGAAATGCTCTGGCTGGGGCGGTGCAGTTAGATGGGCTCATGGTTCCCTCTGCTCTGAAAACCTAGGAAACGCTGATCCTTGAAGGGGTTTCCCAGGCTCTGATCTGACACCCCTAGGAATTAGCTCAGCTCACTACCCAGCCTCGGCTGGCTTCAAACCGGTGACTGAGAAGTGAGAAAAAAAAGCTACTGTGGGCCCAGGCCTCAATCCTGCCCCGGGCATGACTCAGCCCCCGCACCCTGCCCTGTGGTAGAACCGGAGAGCCCAGCTCACGTTTCAGGTGCACGGGATCCACCCGGCTGCCACCTTCTAATCAAACAGCCGCTCGCTAGTGTGGGGCTGGGCAAACAGGAGTGACAATAGCGGCCTCCCAGCCCAGCAAACACTGCTGCTCCCAGAGCCAAGTGATGTGCAACCGGCGGCAAACAGGGCCCAGCCGCCCCGGGGCGCCCCGCCCCCGTCACCCAGCCTGCCAGGGGCCCGGGAACGGGGGGTAACTGCGCTTTCCAAAGCAATTCTGCTGAGCCCGTGATGTTTGATAGGGGCGTTTGATCACATGTCGGGCCACGTTCCTCCCTGGGGACCGGTGACACGAGGGGGTGAGACCAGGAGACTGGGGCGATATTAGAGCAGGGGGTCCCCACGTCCGATCCGGCAGCCCCGGTGCACTGATGGTGGAGACCTTGCCTGCCTGTCTGGGCTGCTGGCAGCTCTCTGTGCTGGGAGAGTCCCCCGGGCCAGTGAGATCCGGCTCTCTTGCCTGGAACCACGGCCTCGTCCGTCAGCCACAGCTAACGAGCTCCCTGCAGGCCTCAGCGCCGGGGGGGGGGGGGGGGGGGGGGGGGGAGGGATCACCTGGCCTGCAGCGAAACGCTGGGGCGAGTCTGGTTTAATTCGGGCCCAGGAACTTTGCAGCTCAGCGGGACACGAGCTATCCTGCCCTGTCTGCAGACGCTCCAGGCGGCCTACGGAGCAGGAACTGTGCTTGCTGGAAGAAGCCACCCGGGGCAAATCACGTGGTCTCCTGCACCGTGGCAGCTTGGCCCGTTTCTGACCCCAGCGAGCTGGCAAGCCGGGCCTGAACCGAAGCCTGGCTTCCGGCCGTGCAGCCCGGGGCTGTGATCGGAGACAGGCTGGGCCCTTGCTCCCCCCCAGCATAGCACGCCTTCTACGGGCCTAAAGGGGAACCGCAGCCAGAGCGAGCCGGGGAGGGACGGTCACTCTGTGGCTAGCAGGGCTACGGGTCACGCAGCCTTAAGGACAGCGGCAAAGCCACGGGCCGCTCCTCCGGCTGCGAATCTCTCCCGGCCCCTCCCCGCACGGCAGCCGGGCCCCTCCCAGTCAGTCAGGGATTTTACTTTCTGATGTAGAGACCCCCCCCTCCACATTTTGCAGATGGGGAATTAAGGCACCGGGAGGAGCAGACACTGGTCCAAGGTCACCCACAGCGTCTGTGGCAGCCCAGGGAACTGAGCCCAGGGGTCCCACGGCCCAGGTTAGACCCCGTCTGCTAGACCCACGGCGGGTCGGTGACTGGCGAGGTGGGGAGGGTGAGGAAAGCACTGGCTGGCCCGAGCTGACCTCGGCCTCCCCGCCCTGCCGCCCCGGAGACTGCGCCCAAGTGTCAGCTCGCATCTCAGCCCGGTCAATTCCACATCCCCACCTGTGGGCCCAGTGACCCGAGTGAAGAGCCAGCCACCCCCGGGAATGAGATCACATGGCTCGTTAGGCAAAACCAGGGCGTGGGTGAAACTGGCGGGGAGCGAATCTCCTTTCCTCACTCGCCGCAGCGCGGGGCTGGTTGGGAGGGATGAGATCCCATGTTACTGGCTGTTTTGAAAGCTGCAGGGGCTTTGGATGGCAGGGCTCGGAAAGTATAAATGGCCAGTTCCCGCTGTGCACCAGCATCTCTGCTCCTTGGCTGCCAGCCCCTGCCCTGAGCTCAGTAAGTGGCTCCCCCCCGGGGCTCCCTGTCCATTGCCGCCTAGGCAGGTGGCTCTAGATTGTCCTATTTCATGTGCAAGGTGCCCAGATACTGTGGTGATGGGCGCCACTACAAAACCCTCAGGGAGATCGACAGACAATTGCAGCAGGAAGAAATTAAGAGAAGAAAGAGTTAGGGTGAATATTAGGGAAAAGATTCAAAATGGTCACCATTTTTTGGTTGAACTAGTATTTATGGTGAAACCTGACCATCTTTCAGAACCAGACATTGTCACACAAATGTACTGATTTTTTAAAATTTCTGACAAATCTTTTCTTTCTTTCTTTCTTTCCTAACTCTGATTGGTCAGTTTAAACAATTTTTTTTTTTTAATTATAAAAGGACTTTTTTAAAAATTATCAAAATGTTCATTTTTGGAAAACCCTCCCCCCCCCCAAAGAAATCCCCTTGATTGTGGAAATAAAACAATTTGCATTTTCAAAAATTATCAAATTTAAAAAACAAAATTTCAATAATAATTAAAAAAAAGCTCCATGGGAAGACGTTCAATACCCAAAATCCGCCTGTTTCAAGGATGCTTACGATGCTTTCCAGATTGCCACAAAGGTTGGTCTTTTCCTGCAATCAGAACTATTCAGTGAGATCTCCAGAAATGCCGGACACTCTCCCACATGAAGAGCTGGGCCCCCTAGTCTGCATTTAACAGGGCCCCTGCACCCGCCACGTGTGGGAACAGAACCTGGGGACTTTCAGCTCATGCTCCCAGATTCAGACTAAGCCCATTAACTCAGAGGCAGTAGCAGACTCAACCTTCCAGATGTGGTGCAGCCACTAGAGGGGAACAAAGAGCCAAATGGGGTTAGCCCGGGTTATGTGAAGACGAGCACCCCAAGGTCTCCACCAGATCAGGGGCTCATTGTGCTGGTGCTGCCCAGACATGAGTGACGGTCCCAGAGCCAACGTGCTCCTAGTTTAACTAGACTACAATCAGTTCACGAGGGTGAATATTTTGGAAGGGCTAACGAACCATGTGCTTCCGGGCTTACACGAGTTAGACTGTAAATCTTAGCCTCTTGGGCGGACTGTCCCAGCTCGGCCAGCTGGGGGTTTCCTGCACCCTCCTCTGAAGCTGCTGGTGCCAGCCAGTGTCGGAGGCGGGATACCGGCTGGTCTGATCCAGGCTGCCATGCTCCTAGACAAGATGTACCCAGCTGCTGAACCACGCAAGCGAGTGGTTAGGGGGAGGGAGGGAGCCAGGATATTGGGCTGCTCTAACCATTGACCGGCTGAGCGTCCGACGTGCAGCCTGGTGGTGGCCGGGACCCCACATAGAAGCAGGCCGCTGAGCTAACCCGGCGTCTCTCCCCCTGCTTCTCACAGAAGCAAATGGACGACGCTGAATTCCAGAAGATCGTGAGCGACCTGGATGTCAACAAGGACAACGAGGTGCATTTCCAGGAGTTCGCCTGCTTCTTAGCCTGCGTGGCCATGGGCTTCAACGACTTCTTCAAGGATCAGCTGCGTAAGAAGTGACCCCAGACGCCTGCGGGGCCGGGATTCCTGCGTTTCAACCCTCCGTGGCCCCCTTGTTTCCAGTGTAATCACCCGGGCTTTCAATAAAAGTCTTTCTAAAGACGCTTATGCCAGGGTGTGTCTCAGGAGCGAGATTTTCTGGGCTCATCTCCAGGGCTCTGTGATCCCAGAGTCTCATCTGAGCCTTTCAGAATCCAGCCGGTAATGAGGGGAGGGGGGAGCAGTGGCCTCCATAGAGAAGGCTCAGGTCTAACTTCCTGGCTAATTAGCCTTTTCAAATTACTCATCAATTCCCCCTGCCGATTCCTTTCGGCCTAGGATTCCCCATGCTGCGTCCCAGCCCAGGGGCGATTGTTTTGGAAACTTTGAGCCTGATGATTCAAGCCGTTTCCGAGTGACGCAAGCAGAAAAGGAAAAAAAAGGACCCCACACGCTGGGCTCTGCATGCTCTGAGCAGAGCCTCGGCGCGCCTGTAACTCGAACCACATGGCCCAAGCTTGGGCCGACTCGGCTTGCAAAGCTCTTGGTGCCCGAGCTTTGGCGGCCCACGCGTGTGAAGGGCTGTGCAAGGCCAGCCTGGAGCGATAACCTCGAATTCTCCCAGCTGGGCTGCAGTCTCGGTGGCTCCGGAGACCCCGGCCAGCCGCATAGCCCTGTGGCTAAAGCCTCCCTGCACCGGTCAGTTCCCCGTAGGTTCTTGTGCCGCCCTCCCCCCGTAGGAGCCGAACGCCTTCCCGCTGTGCATCCAGCCACGGGACGAACGTTGGGAAGTCGCCTTCCACCGGTGAGCCGGGTCGTTTCGCTTCCACACGATCCGTCTCGAGAGAGCAGGCAGGAGGCTTAGGCCGGGCTTTGAGTTTCCTCATTCACCCGTTGCTTCGCTCACACCGAGCGTCGGTTAAAACACACGTCGACCCCTCCCGGAGCCACGATTTAGAGCAGCAGGGGCCCAAGGCAGGCGGACACGAACCCACGGGGCAACCCTGCCCCTAAGGCAGGCGTCCGGGCTATGCTGAGAGGGTGAGGGGGTCAGGAAGCGCGGGACTGAAGTAGAGAGGCCCCTGGATCTGCCATTCCCAAGATGCTGAAACGCTGAGGGGGGACCCAAGGCCAGGGCTGTTTGCAGCGGGGAAGCAGCTGGAGAGGAGACGCCCCCTAAGCCACCAGAGGGACTAGACCCCCGGGGAGAATCTCAGAGGCTGAAGAGGCCTGGAATTATAGAAATGTCGGGCTGGAAGGGACCTCGCGAGGTCGTCTAGTCCAGTCCCCTGCACTCAGCCAGGACTAAGTATTATCTAGAACATCCCCAACAGGGGTTTGTCCAACCTGCTCCTAAACCCCTCCAGTGACAGAGATTCCACCACCTCGGTCAGTAATCAGTTCCAGTGCTTAACGACCCCGACAGGCTGTTTCCCCTAATGTCTGATCGAAATCTCCCTTGCTGCAATTTCAACCCGTTACTTCTCATCCTGACCCCAGTGATTCAGGAGAAGAATTTATCACCCTCCTCTTTATAACAACCTTTTACATGTCTGAAGACTGTTCTGTTCCCCCCTCAGCCTTCTCTTCTCCACACGAAACAAACCCAATTTTTCAGCCTTTCCTTGTAGGCCGTGTTTTCTAGACGCTCTCCTCTGGGCTTTCTCCAATTTGCCCCCCCTGTCCCCGAAGCGCAGTGTTCAGAGCTGGACACTGCTCCGGGTGAGGCCCGATCAGCGCGAAGAAGAGCGGAAGAATGACGTCCTACGTCTCGCTTATAACACTCCAGCTGGTCCATCCCGGAATGGCGCTCACTTTCTTTGCAGCAGTATCACGTGGACTCATAGCCTGTGACCCCCTATAACTCCCAGGTCCGTTTCTGCAGTACCCCGGCCTTGGCAGTCCATTTCCCATTTTGTATTTGGGCAACTGATTATTCTGGGAATCGAATCTGGGGTCGGTCTGAATTCCTGCCCTGTAACGTTTCCAGGGAGCAATCTTGCACGTTACCTCCTGGCACATGGAGCAGCTGAGCTCACGTGGCTGGGTCTGTGCTCAGGTGTGTGGGTGTGGCTGCAGGTACCCAGGTGTGCTCAGCTCTGCAATACCTGCTAGACAGGTTTCAGCTCGCACGCCCAGGGCCTCGTTAGCGGGCGGCAGGTCTGTGCTGGTTATCAGGAAAAGCTGCGGTTAAGAGTCATGGTTCAAACAACAGCCACAGAGCCCAAAGGGGAAAATGCCTTTTAATTTTGTGGGGTGATATCTGGGGGTCTTGCTAGGCCTGGGTGTCATGGGGGGGGCCAGGATCCACAATTCTCAATCCAAACCACAAACGACTTGCAGCATTTATCCAGGTCCAGAGCACCCCCTGGACATTAATTAACCCCGTCCAAGCCACCTAGCTTCCCTCCCCAGGGACGGGACACAACTGAAATAGAGACGCTGGGTGCTGAAGATGGAAATTCACCTCGGGGAGGCCGCGCCGCAGGCTGGCCTGGGGGGAGGGCGTCTTCGAAGGGGAATTCAGGTTCTTACAGGTCTGCTCTTCCCAGAGCTGCTGGAGAAAGCAGGCTGCATCCTATTGGGTAGAGAACCACACTTCCCCTGCCTCCATTCCCCTCCCTCGCTGCTCGGATCCCCCTTCCGCTTGGCTTGGTAAGTTTTCTGGGGATTATTTGGTTTCATTGCACGGCCTTGCTCCGTAGCTGGCTGCAAAGGGCACTTTGAGAGGCGCTGGGACTCCCTGGCAGGTGCAGAGTGAGGGGGCTGGGTCCACTCCGGACTGGCAACGGGGGCTGAGCTCGGAGCTGCAGACGCGGGCTACAGTGCCACGCCCCGGAGCTGTTGGTGGAGTTCAAAGGGGGGGGGGCTGTTGGGCTGGGGATGGTTCTGACCCATCAGCTCAAGCTCTGCTTCCTAGCGGGTGTGTAGCAGAAATCCCCCCTGCATCTCTCATGCCCGGTGCTGGGTTCGAATCCCTGCTTTGCCACTGACTTGTGGCGTAACCCAGAGCCTGTCTTTCACCATTCTGTTTCGCCATAGGCATCCGGGTGGGGATACGGCCTCTCCTTCCCAGGGGCGCTGGGGGACGGTGCTCTGCTAATGAAGGCACGGAGCAGGCAGGGGAATTACGTAGGGTTTCTAGCCCCATTGCTGCTTTGCACTCTCCCTGGGCGGAGCAGGGACTGAGCCCCGAGCCCTGCAGCAGGACGGCGATCCCGCGGGTCCTGCAGGACCCACTGCTGTAATAGCGGGAGCGGGATGAAACCCGTGTGGGGCTCTAGCTGCTAGGCACTTCTGCAGCAGGAAGGACCCAGCCCCCCGAGCCAGCCCCCGAGAGTTCAGTTCAGTGAGACGAACGCTGCCAAAGCCCCAGGAAAAGCCAGACCTGCTCTGGCATGGGTCAGACGCGGGCACGGCCCCCAGGACAGGGTTACACACGAGGGGCTGGGCTTTGCCTCCCTCCCTCTGTCTCCTTCTGAGGCTACGATCCTGGCACGCCACATTTGTAGTCGATTTCCCGGCAGAGGGGCAGGGAAAAAACAGTCAGTCACGGCGAGGTCACCGGATCATGTCGTTTTTGCTCCATCACCGTGCCCCAGAGCACAGTGGGGGGTGCTGCAAGGTGAGACCTCGTGGGGGGAGGCTGGAGAGTCAGCCCCCCCTCTCCCCCCCCCCCCGAAGTGCCATTTGCTCTCCCCCAAGCCCTGCACTCTGCTGTCCATAGATCCATAGATTCTCTGGCCGGAAGGACCGGCTAGTCCTGGATCAGGACGCCCCAGACCCTCGCCCGGGGATTTCGGCCTCCGGCCCAGCACAGCAGAGGTTAGAGACAGGCACCCAGTCTTGATTCAGTGACTTCCAGCCATTGGATCTTGGGACGCCTTGTTCTAGTAAAGCAGCGCGTACTCGCAGCACGGGATCACCTCACCGCCGAACCAGCTCTTGGCTAGAGGGACGGAGCGCCATTCGGCTCGCGCTGCAAGGCGGGTTTTAAAGACCTGGAATCATGCTGGTAGCTCTTTTCATAGGTTCATAGATTCTAGGACTGGAAGGGACCTCGAGAGGTCATCGAGTCCAGTCCCCTGCCCGCATGGCAGGACCAAATACTGTCTAGACCATCCCTGATAGACATTTATCTAACCTACTCTTAAATATCTCCAGAGATGGAGATTCCACAACCTCCCTAGGCAATTTATTCCAGTGTTTAACCACCCTGACAGTTAGAAACTTTTTCCTAATGTCCAATCTAGACCTCCCTTGCTGCAGTTTAAGCCCATTGCTTCTTGTTCTATCCTCAGAGGCTAAGGTGAACAAGTTTTCTCCCTCCTCCTTATGACACCCTTTTAGATACCTGAAAACTGCTATCATGTCCCCTCTGTCTTCTCTTTTCCAAACTAAACAAACCCAATTCTTTCAGCCTTCCTTCATAGGTCATGTTCTCAAGACCTTTAATCATTCTTGTTGCTCTTCTCTGGACCCTTTTCTGTCCCCTTTCAGCTCTGCCGGCGGCGGGATGGCGTCTCCCATGGAACAGGCCCTCGCGGTGCTGGTGGGCACCTTCCAGAAGTATTCCGGCAAGGAGGGGGACAGGTACAAGCTCAGCAAGGCGGAGATGAAGGAGCTGCTCCTCACGGAGCTGCCGAGCTTTGTCGGGGTAAGTGGAGGGGGATGCGGGTGGGGGACTCTAGGGCTTTGTCGGGGTAAGTGGAGGGGGATGCGGGTGGGGGACTCTAGGGCTGGCCCACAGAGGCTCGGCCTGATGCTTTCAGAGCCGACGGGCATCAAGCAGACACGCAGCCAACGTGGTTTCCAAATAACAATAGCAGCTGATGCGGCACCTAAAGCCTTAGCTCTTTACAAAGGAAGTATCCTATGGGGAAACTGAGGCAGTGATTTCCTTAAGAGTCCTGGCTCCCAGCGCTGAGCCGTAACCACTATACTATCCTTCCTCCTCCCCATCTATCGGCCTGTGGAGCCCGGCTTCCTATTTGACCAGGGTCTGGGCCCAAGCTGCATTTGATGCCCGTGTCTCTCTCCTCCCCCCGCTGCAGGACCAGGTGGACGAAAGTGACCTGAAGAAGCTGATGGGGAATCTGGATGCCAACGGGGACGAGGAGCTGGATTTCCAGGAGTACGCGGTGTTCCTGGCCCTCACCGCCGAGCTGTGCAACGAGTTTTTCCGGGAGTGCGCCGACGAGAGGAACCGCAAGATCTGAACCCCGAGCCGCCCTGCGTGGCCGCTGTTTGTGAACGGGGTCAACGCACAGTAAAGTTGCTTCAGCCAGAGGTTTCCGTTGTGTCTCGTGAGCAGGGCTGGGATCGGGCCCCCGGAAGGCTTCCCTTTCCCCCTCGTAACGCCCCTGGCTTCCCGCCTGACCCAGAGGCTGCTGACACAGCCCGCCATGCCCGTGAAACCTGCGTGGCAGGAGGAGAAGGGAGGGGGTTAAACCATGTGCTGGGCAGAAAACCCAAGTCTGATCCGACTCACAGGGACCTCACACACCCTCTCTTCCCAGCAGGCGCCCAGACACCCCAGTGACGGGCAGGGTGTCGGGACCTGGCTGGAACAGCCTGGTATTCCACCCCGGGCGGTGCCAACCCCCCCTGAACCCGCCTCCCCCAGCCCGGCCCCACGAACGTGGCACTGGCTTGGTTTCGCAGACACATGGGGGGAATAGGCACCTGCCTGCCTCGGGGGCATAAATTCAGAGATGCCAAGGCCAGGAGGGACCGTTGTGAGCCTCTCGTCTGCGTAGCTCCGGCCAGAGAACGGCCCCCACAGAATTCCTAGAGCCGAGCTTTTTGGAAAACATCCCATTGGGATTCTTAAATTGCCAGTCATGGAGAATCTCTACACCCCTTTGGAAATCGCCCCTCTGGGTAATGACTCTCTCTCGGAAAAATTTACCCCTTAGTCCTTCTCGGAATGCGGCCCCGGGCCGGTTCTGTGCACCTTTGCTCTCCCGGGGATGCAGCCGGGTCCAAGAACTCACACGGCCGAGCTCCACGTCCACCCGGCTGCCCTGTGTCTGCACTAGAACATGGTGAGCAGTGCTGGAGGCTCCCAGACTATTTAAAGGGACACTGCCCAATTCCTACCCGCCCCAGCCAGGGGTAGGGAATCTATTGCTTTTATACAACACCCTTCCCCCCATCTAAGTGCTGTAGGACACAAAGCGCCACTGAAATGCAGCCACCTCTGAGGCGGAGGGAGGCAGCGACCCCAGCACGCTGCACAATCAAGGATTTTACGAGCCATGGAGAACAGGCAGAGCCTTTGCTGATTGTGCTGCAACCTCTTAAAACTAGGTGGAACTCACTGCTTAATCTCAGCAGGGTGGATTCTGACCTGGGCTTGCACAGAGATCGGGCGTTTCAGACCATGAGCCCCCCTCTCTGGGTCGGTGGAGTTATTATTATACAGAGCCTAGTTTTCTTGACCACTGGCCCCTTGCTGTACTAGCCACTAGACCCCACTCCCTCCGAGCGCTGGAATGGACCCGAGTTCTCCTAGTAACCAGTCCCCTTCCGCGGCATCAGAGCCGGGAACGGAGCCGCGCTGCACCATGCCAGAAGGCAGGAAAGCTGGGCTGAGTCCTCACTAAATAACCTTCTTCCCTCGGGTAGGAAGAGGTGCCAAGGGGAGGGGACAGGCACCGGCTGCTGAAACCTTCCATGTCCGAGGATGTGAAGAGGACATAGGGAAGGGGGGGAGATAGGGATGGAAGGTGCAGAGGACATGTAGGGAACTGAGCTCCAGGGGCTGGGGGTAAGCTGTCCCTGGCAAACGTCTGCCTAAACCAGGTGACTGCATCACTGTATAGCCATCACCCATCACCTTCCCCGCCCCCCGGGATCCATTAGAGCCTTGTCTATCACGCCGGTCAGTCAGTTCACAAGCTATTCAGGGCTCAGCCTGCACGCTCACGGGTGCCTAGCGCTACCAAGCAAAGCAGAAGCAGAGAGAGTCCGGCTGCATGGAGCTGCTGAGACGGGCTTTTATTTCCGGGGAAGAGCCTTCAAAGTAGTTAAGTCTGGTGCTTACTTTGGTCCAGGCCTGAGCCCCGGGCCTGGCCGTTCAGAGCCCCGGTGCCTCTGGGCTTGTTGCCATAGTTATGAAGGTTAAAAGACTGCCTGAGCCCTGGCACCTCTTTCAATACGAATGAAGCCCTGGGTAAGTCCCTGTGCAGCACCAAGTGTCCGGACTGCAACCAGGCGAAGTTAGCGGCTCCACACGCTGCCTAGGACCTAGCAGCCCCCCTGTGACGAAGTGGGGGGTTTTTCTAGTTTTCGGTGGGGTTTCAATGCGGAGGGGGTGGGACTCAGTTTCCCTGGGTGTTACTGGTTTAACGAGGTGAGGGGAGAGGGAGTTTACCCCGGCGACTGGGCGACCCAGCTGAGGAGTTGCAGCTGGTTCTGGCCAGTGGGAGGACAATGGGTTGCAGCGTGAGGACCCAGTGACCTAACCAGCCGGTTCCAGCCAGAGGACAGAAGCGAGGAGAGGAGGCCCCAGTTTACGACCCTGTTTCCCTGGAGAGAAGACAATGGACAGAGGCGGGGCTTGGGGCCGGGGAGCTCAGATGCCCAGCTGGGAAGCAGGGGGCTTGGGGCTGGAGAGGGGGAGCAAGCAGAGCCCCCCTGGATGCAGGGAGATGGTGGTGTGCTGTGCTGTGCTGAGGGAGGCCAGGCCTGAGGCCCTGAGAGTTTCCTGTGTGGGTTCAACTCTCAATAAACCCTCCTGTTTTACACTGGCTGAGAGTCGCTCTGGTCTAGAGAACAGGGTTGCATTAACCCCTTCGGGTGTGGAGGCCCCGGGGGTCCCGAGCGAGGGGACTCCCTGAGGGGGCCCACAGCAAGAGACAGACGTGCTAAGGCTCAGAGAGGTGCGGCTCCAGGAGGTGGAGGGGCCAACCCCGGGAGAGAGTGGACCCCCGAGAAGGGCTGTCCCACTGAAAGGGGCACCCCCCATGGAGCCAAGAATGGGCACGATCTGTGAGTCCATGACACCCCCCACGACGGAAACAGGACGGCCTCCCCTGCAAGTCAGTTGATCATTTAAATCTCCTCCAAGATGGAGAAACTTCAATCCCACCCTATGGGGCTGCCAGCTGTGAACTAGCCACGCTCCCCCGCCCCCACCTGCCCCTGCCCCTGCCCAGCCTCATCTAAAAAACAGAGTTCTGTACTACCGTCCTAGGCTGCTCATCTCTGTGCCACACCCACATGATTCACTCATCTACCTAGAGCAAGAGCCTGCATGCAGAGAACCAGCATTAAAATCCTTCCTTGAAACGCTACACCCCAGAGACATCCGCCTGGGCTATTTATAAAGGCCTAAACCACAAACAAAGGCAGCTATTTTTTTCCTCTTTAAAACATCCCTTCTCACTTTTTCCACAACTTCCCCAGCACTGAAAATACTCAGCTCTCTCAGTGCCTTTCCCTACCCCCTGAGCTGGTCTTTTATAACACAGCTGGCCTGTCCCACGCCCCTGAGGGGAACCAATCAGCTTCCCACATTGGGTAAGGAAATTGACAACAGATTTAACCTACTTCTTAATTGGGAGACCAGATTCAAACAGGGGGCTGGGGGAAGTTGCTCTGCTAAGGTGATCTTTAAATCAATTATTTAAAGGTAAAACTGCAGACAAGATCCTCTCCCTGTGCCAGAAGCAGCTACCTTTCCAGAAAGGGCTGTATACAGCTGCAGGAATTTGTGCCTGTTTTCTATTTATTTATGATGCATTATTAAAGAGATGTTATTTTTTGTTTGCCAAGGGGGGTAGTTTCATAGCCCTGCGTTCTCCGGGTAAGAAACCGAGCCCCTGAAGGTTTAATGACACGTCATTCCCCAGCCCTGAACCACCCTCTCAAAGGACGGAAAAGCTCAGAAATTGCCAGTGAGCTTTTTCCATATCACGATGAGCCTGTCCCTCTTCGCTCCTCGGTGTCTCTCTTAGCGCCGCTGGTGCCAGAGTAGCTGAACAGCTCACAAGTTCTTGAA